>NC_137224.1:14660580-14663080 GCF_949987685.1 Ammodytes marinus | reverse complement strand
ATTTGATGGACAGCTTAACGCCCGGCTTGTAAAAACAGCAGAGCAAAATGTTCCACGTGCCAAAGGACGGGCGGGGGGAGTCACACACACGCATGTACCCACAGATACACACACACTCCTGCACAATAAAAGTGAAGTGTGGAGTTGTAGTCTTATTTATTAGGGATCCTGTGGTGTGGGTGAACAGTCACTGGGTGGTAGGGCAGCGCAGGCTAAAACCAGATGATGTTTTCTTAACATTTCCCCTGATTACATCCAACATCTCCCCTCTGTAATTAGATTTTCAACATTTCCCCCGTAGGGGAGAGAACCAGGCGGCTACAACCCCCTCGCTGGTGACCACATACTAGCCAAAAACTGGCTCTTGTCGAAACTGTGTGTGCAACTAATGAGATCAAGAGCAACAGTTGAGGTTGTATTGTAATTTGTCCACAACTAATGACACGGCATCAGAAGTGAAAGATGAAATGTCTCTGTTTGCACAATGGCAGAAAGGCACTGGGAGCTAATGATGAAATTCCCAGAGGAGGGAGTTTTTCGCAAACTACTTTTTCTACTTATCCAACACACTCGAGGGAATGTAAAAACATGTCCAACTATAACATCTCTTCCATAACTCTTTGGGTAGGTCCCTCATTCCCCCGTGCCCCTCTGACCTTTCCCCTTCCCCATCACATTAGCGCCATCCCCTCGTTCGTCTCCCTAGTTCAGTCCAGTGAACCACGTCGGAGGTGACGTCAGTGTGCTATCTTATACAGCCAACATTGCACAAGCGTTCTGGGGCACTGCCCCCCCCCCCCCCCCCCCCCCCCCATACGCCTCAGTGTCCTCATTCCTATTCCAATCTCAACATGACAATCTCGATTGCGTGTTACAACATTTCGCGCTGTTGCATTTCGGTGGGCGATTGAGCAACGAAAACAGAGGCTTGATGGAAACAGCCAGCTGGGTGACTGGAGGAGGGAATTTTATAGATAGGGGAGATTTTTTGCTTTTCTAAATGACAATGGCAAAGGTTTATGCAGATGCTATAAATGCTGCTGGCCAAGCTTTAAGGGATTAATGTCACGGAACTGAGTTTTTAAACAAGAAATGTTAAGTGAATAATTCCATTTCATTGCAGATATCAGAGTTGACATGGCTATATCGGCCCGTGTTCCTCACATGGAGGAATCAAATACAACGTGATATTTTCCAAAGAAGATATTGAATGAACACCGCTGACCTTCAATAAATCAAATCTGGACCCACATCTGGACCGTATAAAGACAAAGCAGGGAGAACATACTGAGTTCTTACCGTAGGGAAATTACATCATGTGATGGTGGCCATATGATTCTGGGACAAACCAATTTCGGGAAGACGTTTATAGCCACGCTAGCATATGCGTCACTGTCAGTTGGTCAGTAGCTTCGGTGATCCATTTTCCCACACACTGTACCCCCATTATCAGGTCTAAATATCTATCCATCCAAAACTTTGGTTTTTGACTAAATACCTCCAAAACTGACGACATTTCAATCAGCTTCAGTTGTTCTAAAGCTTTGTTAGCATACTTACTAAATAAACTAGGATTCTGAACACTGTAAACAGTCTCAGGATTTTATCATTGTCATTGTGAATAGATTAGCATGCTGCGTGCACAAGTACAGACTCTAGGCTTGGAAATAAGGAAATCTGCTGTGAGTGAATTAGTAGCATGCTACACATCACTAAATCAATATATGAGATATGAGAGATATGATGTTCATACCACCGTCACACCTTTGTCCTGTGTGATCACACATCCAACATAAACACAAGAACATGTGGAAATGTGATTTTCACACGTGACATTTCAGTCCATTTTGTACAGAAACTCATGTAGCCTTTATACATGCATGGTCACATAGTATTCCAGTAAACATGTTTTCAAACCAGAAGTGCAGGTTTGTAAGGAAGTGAGATGCTGCAACTGATTTCTTGGACAAACAAGAGTGAATTATTGATTGAATGGATCATGAAATAAGTATAAGTGACAGATGGCTTTACGGTTATCTGATGTTTACATGATGAAAATGATAAAAAATGACATTCCAATGTAATCAGTTTTTCAGAGGAAAGTTTTACAGTGAGAAACGTATTTTCCAATCTAGCTTTTACAACATTTCACGGCAACCCTGATTCATTTGAACACGAATAAGGATGGTGCTTCTCTTGCTTGAGCACTAAAATAATCTGTTTGTGAGGTTTGTCTGTTTGGCAGGGCTATAGATTTGCTTAGTTGAGTCAGAAAGAAAACCTGCAATTAATCATTGCATGAAAACTGACAATTCGAGGTTTAAAGTGGCTACGAGGAACTTTGGCGGCTGGCGGGCCCTTTGGACAAAAGCGGTAGTATTTTTACGACGCCAGCTATCGTAAAGCTGTTTTCTAGCGTGACGGGCGGTGCGAGTGTCAAATGATTAGGACGCAATATATTGCATGTACGTGTTGAAAGTGTGAGGCACCCCTTCCCTTA
>NC_137224.1:14635580-14653080 GCF_949987685.1 Ammodytes marinus | reverse complement strand
ACTAGCATTGAGTCAGAATTGCTATATGGACATCTACAATGTCACAATACACACACACACACACACACACACACACACACACACACACACACACACACACACACACACACACTAAGATGGATACCTGCGGCGAGCAAACAGGCTCATATGAACGATGGATGAGGTGAGAAAGAAGACCGCTGATCTCCTTACTCCCACTCTGGGTGACCTGAATACACCCGAACACACACACACACACACACACACACACACACACACACACACACACACACACACACACACACACACACACACACACACACACACACACACACACACACACACACACAATCTCCACACGCTGCAGGCAGCTGACAGCCATCCATTCACTTCAGTGACAGGTTAAGGCTATATCTAAATGGAGGGCTATCCCTTATACACACACACACACACACACACACACACACACACACACACACACACACACCCACACACACACACACACACACACACACAAGCTCACACACACAAGCTCACACACTTACATAAACATACAAACTCACTGACACACAAACAGAGACGCACAGGTACACACCACATCCTTTTAC
Organism: Ammodytes marinus; assembly: GCF_949987685.1. NCBI lineage: Eukaryota > Metazoa > Chordata > Actinopteri > Uranoscopiformes > Ammodytidae > Ammodytes > Ammodytes marinus. The sequence goes on along the minus strand of NC_137224.1, from coordinate 14,652,493 downwards.
AATTGGACAATATTTCGGGTCTCAATGCTCGCCACTTCTATTTATTTCCCACATCAATGCAAAATAAAGATACAAAGATACAAGTACTAAATAACACACATACGTAGCTAGCTACACACACACACACACTGATTGAGCCTCATCATATATAACCTCTACACCCTTCTAGACTGGTGACACAATTTTGATGTGGTGCCCCCCCCCCCAAAAAAAAAAAAAGTAAAAGAAAACAATAGAGAACTTCCACACCTTGCTCTTACACCTTGACCCATCACAGCACACACACACACACACACACACACACACACACACACACACACACACACACCCTTGCAAATCAGCTTGCGGCATGTTTGCTCTGAAGACGTGAAAGCCCTCTCTCATTAACCCAGAGGGCACCCCCAGCCTCCCATTGTGCCCCTATCTCCCGCAGCATTCTGGGTAAAGTAGTTTAACAATGTCAACCAGATAAGCCCAATGCAAACCTGCTGATAAGGAGTCAAAAGACTGCACTTAATGTCTGTGTGTTTTGAAGGCGTTGGTTGATTGAGGAGACCAATGAGGGGGATGTAAAAGACCAACAGTGAGCAGAAAGGGTGCGCATATATAAATATATACGTACTGTTTCATATCTTAGCAATAACATATTAAACTGCTGAACCAGCTAAACGCAGAATAGAAAAGGAAAGCAAACACACACACACACACACAGCTGGACAAAGAGCATGACTGTGTGTGTGTGTGTGTGTGTGTGTGTGTGTGTGTGTGTGTGTGTGTGTGTGTGTGTGTGTGTGTGTGTGTGTGTGTGTGTATGTGTGTGTGTGTGTGTGTGTGTGTGTGTGTGTGTGTGTGTGTGAGTGAAATTCAAACTATGGCCAAGGACCATTAGCAGAGTTAGTCAGAAAAAAGGTGAGTCAACTTTTCCTGTATTGACAAGCAAAGCAATGGGAGAGATACGCTGGCTGAGAAGAGAGAGGATGAATAGAGAAGGAGGGGCTGACATTAAAAGCATAGCTCAGAGTAAAATTAAAAGTGCAGGGCCCGACGTTTAAGGCAGCTCAAGCCTTTTCTTCGCCGGCCTGCCACGAGGCAACTAGATTGAAATCTGAGGTCAAAGGTAAATCCTCCATCCAGACATTAATGTTGCAATAAGCTGTGTCACAAAGGCATCCGGTTACAGTGCGATAAAAAGGTGTGAATATTTCACAGGAAGCCTCAAATAAAATGCAGTAAATTTGTGCACTTTGTCCCAGAAACTCCACACCCTGCCAGGGGGATAATCTCAACTGTTCTTCCCGGGCTCTCATATTACACACACTACACACACACACACACACACACACACACACACTGAAGTACAGGAGTGCATACAGACCTTGTAGATTTATATTGGTGTGAGCTGCAATTTTTGTTCTCTCACTCACACTCACACACACACACACACACACACACACACACACACACACACACACACACACACACACACACACAGAGCAAGGATTAGGAATCTTTGCAGTCGGGAAGTCAATACCTTGGCTTTGTTCTCTTAATGGTCCTGTTCCGTTTTTATTATTGTGAATACCCGACCCACCTGTACAGCCAGGGGAGACTTTATCCTGCCCCGTCGTCTCCCATGAAACACAGCTAGAGATACAGTTTCCCTTTCTCTCCCCTTTCTTCCCCTTCTATCGGCTACAGCTACAGTTTCAAATTGCTTCCTCCTCTGGTGTTTTTCTAGCCCCCTCCCTCCCTCTCCCCCTCCCTCCCCATTCTTCCGCGTTTTCTTCTGTTGTCCATTTTGCTACAGCAGACAAATGATCGGCATTGATGAACTCAAGGCTGTATTCAGGAGGACTCACACTCAGCAGGAAAGGAGGGGAAAAAAAACAACAATCAAGTTTTTTTTTTGTAAGAATCTTTTTTTTAATGAAACACAAAAAAGGCAATAAAATTAAGATAAATAATTTTTCCTTTTGTACATTAGGAAATATTTATGTCACATTTCCAAAGAATGACTGAAAATGACATAATATATTTTTAGTAGGCTATCTCGACCGTACAAAGCAGGTTCCAGTGAGTCTATGAAAAACAAAAACAAAAACAAAAAACACAATGATGTCGCTTCAGTCAAAAAGTGATGGTTAGAACTGATTCCAGTGTTTCTTACAGCTTTAAAAAGGGAAAAAAAATCAATTAAAGACCCATAAAAGTAATATTTCAAAATGGAGTTTCACATTAGATTTTCTTTTAAAGCTTTTGCTTTGCAGTGTAACAGCAACATTGTCGTTAAAGTCTGTCAATGTCCTTAAAAAAAAAAAAAGGCATTCATCTCCCCCCTGTACATCCTATACACTGACAACAAACAGTCATCACAGGCTTGCATAAACAGTAAGACAATGGTAGACGAAGAAAACATAAAAAACACACAGAGACATTTTTGGCAAAGCAGGAATAAAAGTGACAAGAAGCATACATTTGTGATTTGATCCTTATCTTGTTTTTTGTGTCTCTCAACATTGTCCCATTGATTGGCTCTGATTGTCCTTCACAGTCACATGATGCCATTCTGGTTGCCATAGAGACCTCAAGTGCATCAGCTGGGCAGTGTGCAGACAATGTTGCTGCAACGTTTTCCCTCGGAGGCTGTCATAGCAACGCTGGATGAACACGAGCAGACAACGAGAGGAACTCTACTTAAAAATACCTCTTGTGATTGCAGGGGTCCCGGATTCAGATTTGATTGAACGTTTTTTATTGTCTTTTTTCATAACATTGTTTTTCTTCTAATGCGGTGAATGCGTAAAACTCAAAGGTGCTTTGGTATGTTTCTTTTTGATGCCAGATAAATATCTACATTTTATATAGGAACACAGGCTAAAATAGATAAAGAAGAACTAGATTATTTTAGGATCGGAGGACAGCAGAAACTCAGTTTCTTTTTCCAGTATTTGTTTTCAAAAAAGTTCCCAAGAGGAAAATGGACATTCTAAACCCAATGGAGTAAAATGAAAAAGACTAAAAAAAGAATTTGGACACATGTTTTTAAAGAACCTTTTTCTGATTTCCTTATAAAAACATATCCAGCCATTGCCTAAAGCAGGGCATACAACCACAAAGTCTTCACATCAGTTTGACCTAAAATTCAAACCTCTTATCTTGTTCAGTGCATTGAGGGAGTAGGGAAACGAACCCGACCTCCTCCCTCAGTCAGACCCTCCAAAACCCACCCACACACACACACCCTAAAAAAAATGTAAATAAAATAATCTTCTCTGCAAAAGAAAAACAAAACGAGAACAAATATAATATGTATACTATTTACAACATGTTATATTACACATAATGCTGTACAAACGCGCCACACACACCCCATGCACACGTACGCACACACACGCCGACATTCACACACTGTTCAAATAAACAATCCAACCACCTGTACATGTGTCTTCGCACCTGAACAGGATACGAGATAGAGAGAGAGAGAGGTATTGACGTGTATGGCTTTGACAGGAGAATAAATCGTTTCTTGTTTCTGCACGTTAAGTTCAGGGGCAGATTAATATGCAGACACATTCCGACAAACAGCGTGTCATGACGTCCCCTCTCTGCTTGACGAGCACAGGTGTGTAGACGTGTAGCGCGGCCACTCGTACGGCACAAACACGCGCGCGCACTAAAGCACTGTTTACTTAGAGCTCATTAAATGCTGAACAGGGTCATTGCAGCCACTCTGCAAACACACACACATACACACACACACACACACACACACACACACACACACACACACACACACACAAACACACACACGCATTTACACACAATGTCCAAACTACAGTGTTTTTTTTTGGTCCAGTTGGGGATCAACCCAATCACTTTGTTGTCGTCAAAACTACCAGTATTCGACCATTTTAACCATCAAAACCAGTGTGGTTTACACGGTAAGTCTCTGCTTACCATACAGTCTTCTCCTGCTCTCTTTGATTCAGGGAGCAGAGTCTGCCACCCTGCCTTCCATAAGCATATCCAAGCAACTATACTTCAAAGTGCTCACGTCCTTGGTTTTCCTTTTTCCTTTTGTTGCAGTAATCTTTTCGCGGGTGACAAGATATACTCTGTTATTTCACAGCCACAGGGAGGGCTGTAGACAAGGAAGCCTCAGTCCAACATCTGATAAAAGAGGTTAAATCTGACATGGGTTCAGACTCCCCCCCCACCCCCACCCCCACCCCCCCAGAACAAACCAGACTCCTCTATAAGTGCCAGTACTGTCGGGGCTTTTTCTCCAGTAGGGGCCAGCTCCTTCTCTTTACAAGGGACAGATCAATACGCAGAGTCCATTCTCTTTGTTTTGGTTTCCCTCTGTCCCCCAGCTCTGTTCTATGAAGGACCGTCCTAGAAGCGGTCAACTCCAGACTTCAGGTCAGTATTTCTCTCTAGTTGGTGCTGCTAGGACACAATGGGCATGCCTTCTGCACTGATCAGCTGGCCCGTGGTTGGTTCATAGGTTCCGGCCTGGTAGAATAGGGCGTTTGTGTCGTTTCCGGCCTTTCGTTCTCTCATCAGGTGATCGTACTCGGTCTTGCTGACCACCTGGCAGCGATGGGAGATGGTCTGCACGTCATTTTCGTCTTCGTGGCTCGACTGATACAAGGCATTCTGGGAGAGAGAAAACAGGGAATGGTTGGGGAATCGGCAATATTCGACAATCAACGTGGTGCATTTAGAATTGATTTCATGAGAAATGTGGAAATAATTTCGTAATATCTATTGGAGCCATCGCCACTGCCCACACATAACTCCCTTGGCATGTCTTTTAACGGGGGGGTTTTACTCATGATAAAGTTTCTGCCAGTGTTGATCTTCAATGTTTACTCAGCCATGGTGGATGTTGCTGTTCATGCTAACTAACTACCCAGCCCTTTTTCCATTTAATCCAAACAGACCATTAATACTGCTGCCAGAACACTAGTGCAAAACAAGCAGATTTTTCCTGGGAAAGACACACCTAACACTTTAGTATTCATAAAGGCAAACGGTATAACAGTTTCAGGAACTAAGTGGAGGTTCCACCTTTTATATCGGATGGGAATGGGGGGAATAAAAATAAAACAAATAAGTGGTAATATATTTTTTATGGAAATGTCACGGACTGTTGCTTTGGCCCATTCCCCGTTTTTAGAAGTTCTAACCCTCACGTGAGGTCTTTTTACCTTGCCGTCGCGGTGTCGCTTCCCGAGGCGAGTCTCCTCGGGGTGGTAGAACCACTTGACCCTGACCACCATGCTGGAGCTCCAGGACTCCCACAGGCTCTCCACTCTGCCCACATAGGGCAGCTGGGGCCGGCCGGGTGACAGGAACACAGCACAGTCCCCGACACGCACCGTCTCCTTGCCCCGCACGATGGCCTTGTAGAAGAGCTTGCGGGCTTTACCCTTCAGACCTCTCCTCTGTCGAGGGGAAAGGGAATAGAAAATAGCACTCTCGGTCAATTTATTCAGCGTGAAGAGGGTTTATTCAACCACCGACCCCATTTCTGACATTTTAATTGGTACTTTTTGTTTGTTCTGCTAAAAGCCAGTCTAACCAAAGTATGGTAAGATTGAATGTCTTTGTTACACACATAATCAACTCCCTTATAAAGGCAATACAACCAAAACTAATGTAGAAATGATGATCCTAGTAACCTTAAAGGTGCTTTATAATATTTCTGAAACGGTCTAATTTTTCCGCGGATGATAATAAATGACTGTACATGTAGAAGCAAACAAGAACATCAGAATGCTATTTTATATAGTTTTTCTTAGTGCCTTTGTCATGGGTACGCTCACCCAGGAACTACAGCTGGCATACTAAAAACGCTACTGCTTTTGTCCAAATGGAGTGCAAGAATGAACAAAAACGGAACGTTCCTCGGTGCCCCTTTAACCGGAGTAACACGCCTACATTTCTGCTCCCTCTTTTGATTTGTCGGGGCATGCACACACCAAAGGGTCAGCCTCTTTTCAAGCTGCACATCTCAGGTCGACCGATTCACTGGTGTTTACAGAGCAAACAGCACAGCACAAAGGAGGCCGAGAGTGGCAGCGGCTGCTCAGACTGTTTTGTTCCGTTATCTCAGGAATCGTGACTTAATAATCAGCATAACAAATTCAGAGATTAGCCACACTGGGTAAGCCTGATAGTATTACCAATGTGTACAAAGTCTGAGGCAGAATAAGCAATTCCCAGAGAGATCGTATTTGATGGTCGCATTTACTGTACATAATCGAGGTGTGTGACACATTCAGAAACTGCAACAACAATCAGTAACCCACTTTGGCTGCAAGGTTAAGTAGGTGACTGATACCCAAGAGAAAGGTTGGTGAAACCATATATCCAAGATAATAAAGTGTGATTTTGAGAAGAAAAAACACATTGATTAAGGATTTATATGTGATACGTTTTAGTTTTAAGTAATCACAGCTTCTATCAAGTTCTCCTAAGACAAAAAGAAGAAGGCCACGAAAAAAGAAGACATTTTGGAAAAAACAACAAGGGATTATTCACTAATAGCCATTTCTTCAATAAACTCTTGGACACAGAAAAACAATCTATTAAAGATCACATATTATGCAGAATGCACTTTTTCATTACAAACCTAACTGAGCACTTCCTTCCAATTCTGATAAGCACACCCACAGATTCCCCTGAATTTAACTGGCAGTTTGATTCAAGCCGGCAGTTAGATTCAGGGCCAATCAGAGCAGGCTGGCCTTTTTGAAAGGGCGGGGCTTAAAGAGACAGGCTCAAAAACGGAGTGTTTCAGACAGAGGCAAAGAGGAGATTCCGCAAAGACACTGTGAGAAATATAAATGTTTTGTTGGACACTACACCAGTAAAACAGTTTCTAAAAGGGGCGCCCTTAGCTCAGTTGGTAAGGCGTCCCCCCCATGGGCCTCGGCCAGCAGCGGACACGGGTTCGATTCCAGCCCGCGGTCGTTCTCTGCATGTCACTCCCCTCTCTGCCCCATTTCACCTCTGTCTCTACCTCTCTACACTATCAATAAAGCATAAAAATGCCAAAAAATATTTCTAAAAGAAACCCAAATTCCAATTTTGAACCCGAAAATAAGCCCAATACGTGACCTTTAAAGCATATGCCAAGGTGTCCTACCTGTGTGGGGTTGCCGGACCATTTCCAGAGCTGGCGTCCAGGCAGTAGGGGGGCCATGTTGGGCAGAGGCTCTGGGGAAGACATGCGCTGCCTCTTAGCTGCTGTTGGGTCCTTTGAGGCAGCTTTTGGCTGATGGCTCACATGACTGCTTTGGCTGTGATGGTGGCTGTTAGACAGTCCTTCCTTCCTCTTCAGCTGGGTCTTAGCCGTGCTACTGTTAGCCACTATGCTTCCTTTGGACACAAAGTCCTTCCTGTCTTCTGCCCTGTCAGCCCTCACCTTTGAACCAGAGACGGCCATGCCTGCCTTGTAGCCGTGAGCCGGGGCTGAGGCAGAGTTGGAGATGGTGGGGTCAGAGCTCATGTTGTGCCTGTGCTTGTGTTTGTCCTGCTGCAGCAGCGCGCGGCGCAGCATGACAGAGGCGGACTCTTCATCAGAGGAGTAGGAGGAGTCGTTGTCTGAGGAGCAGGGGGAGGAGGAGGAGACAGAGACGGAGGAGGATGAAGAGGAGGAAGAGGAGGAGAAGCAGACGGACAGACGAGAGGGGAAACGCCCCCCGCTGCGCTGTGACGCCACCGCAGCACTTCCTCTACGCGCCTCAGCATCTGGACCATCATCCTCCTCGTCCTCCTCATCCAGCTCAGAGTAGGAGCTGGGGCAGTCACTCTGGTAGTCCAGACTGAAATCCCCACCTCCATGACCTGCTGACAGAAGATCCTTTCTCGGAGGTGGAGTGCCCTTTACAACAGCCTCAGAACGGGCGCTGTCTCGTTCCCCTCCTCCCTTCTTGCCTTCCTTCGCCAGCAGGGCAGGGTGGATGTATTGCAGCGGTGCTCCAGAGGAGACCAGACTCTTGCCTCCTCTCCCTCCGCTGCCCCCCAGTCGGAGCAGGGCCTTGCCGTTCTTGGTTTTAGGCGAGGTCACTCCTTCGTGGTCCAGCTTGACTAGTAACTGTTTCCTGTCACGGTCGCTCGATGGCTTCCTGCCCCTAGCTGTCACTGCCATGGCGACGGCCGAGGAGCAAGCAGAGGATGAGGAGTCCCGGATCCCAGCAGACGCCACAGTGGAAAGCGTTCGCCCTGCACCAGAGCTGGAACCGAATGTGGAGTAGCCGTTAGCAATGCTACTGAAGGAGTCGCATTCGAAGGGCGACCCAAAGATGCCTTTGATGGGCACTTGGGGCGCGAAGTGGTTGGAGGCGGGCCGGTGAAAGAATCCCAAGTCTCGCTCTCGCGTCCTCCTCTGAGTCTTACGGGACGTCCCGTTGAAGAGGAAGAAGTCGACTGGCGGTCTCTTTTTGGGCACGGACCAGTTCAATAAGGAAGTGTTGCCTTTGGTTACAGTGTCTGCCGCTGATGTCGGTGTGCTGGCAGGCTTAGGCACTGAGTGGATTTTCTTCGGTCGGCCAACTAAACAAAAGAGGACCCAGCGAAAGACATTAGTTACAGTCAATGTGAACAGACAGGTCTTAAGAGCAGACAGACATTAATTATGGAAATAGGAGCTTAGGAGAAACTCAATATCTTTATCTTATTGATCTTCTCATAGCCAGGTGAGGTACGACATATTCATTACTCAAACTACAGCAAACCTGGTAAACCTGTCTCTCCCTGCTTTATTGTTACCCTGGGTTTGTGATGAGATACATGTAGGTTGCTTAGCCGCAAAAAGCACCCTCATGACACCTCATAAAGTCATGATTAATGTGGTCATACAGAGTGTCAATTGTAGGCGGCAAACAAAGAATTTTTAATTTACGAGCCTTTTTCAGTTTATTTCCCTCCGCACAGTGCTCTCTTCTGTCCTGGAGGCATCTGAGAATGGGTTGACAGTTGTAACTGTAAATGAAGCCTTGTTTGGGGGATTTTAGTATGGCCTGAAGGGCTGTGTGTCTCTGTCTGTGAATGTATTTACTAGGTAGACCAGTACTTCCCAGCATACATTAAACAGGTATAAAAGCGTTGGTGTTTGTCTGATGTTCATCTGTGAGTGGATTCCTCTTCTCAAATACATAGCCAGTCGTTCTTAAACATCATGAACCCAAAAATGTGTTATAGTTGATGAAAAAATAACTTCTAAATTGGAAAACCTTTACAAAAGGTTGTGTGTTCTGTTGGAAGAGTGATAAAACAATAAACACAAAGATATAGGTTAGAGCCACACCTGGTCTTTTCTCTTGGAGCCTTCCTGCTGCCTCCTCATTGGCTGATTTCTCTGTGTGTGTGTCTTTCTTCTCCTGGGTGGAGATACGTCGGCCGCGGCGACCAGCAGAGATCAGAAGGGTCGGAGAAGGTTCCGCACCTGCCAGAGAAGAGTTGTTAAAGGTGGAATTTCTCTTTGTCTAGCCTGCTTCATTTATTAATTCTTTCAGTCTATCTGTCTGTATGTCTATCTTTCTTTCAGTCCTTCCATCCTTCCTTTTGAAGTCCTACTCACAGTGGATTTGGTATCCTGGGGGCAGAAGTCTGATGTTTGAGAGGGAGATCCTTCCTCTGTCCCCATCATCAAACTCCACCATCACACTGCCCTCCTTCTCCTCCTCACCTAGATCAAAACACACAAGATGGAGGACATGAGTTTCTGGGAACATAGCAGTGTATGTTAGCAGCAATAGGTTTTCGGTGCGTCTGGCTCACCTCGATGGACATATCCGGGGTAAAGACATCGAGAGCGCTCGCTCCAGAAGGCACACACTCGCGTCCCTGCAGTCAGGATGGACTCGGTCTGCGGCCGCACGTCTAACACCTGCAAAGATCACAAAATAATCTGTGATAAGTGCACGTCATGGAGTTTCAGTTGAAGCTACTATCCACAAGACGGGAAAAAAAAGTAATAAGATACATTAAGCCACAAGAATGGAACTCACAGCTTCCTGTAGTAGTTGCTCCAGCGAGTAGATACGGGGCCGATTCCCTCGCTCCCCTTCGATTACAACACTGAATCTACAGGCAAAAAGGGGGAGAGGGAAATGAATGAAAAATATGACTCAATTTTCAGCGTTAGATTTGTTGGTTCTCTCTTCAAAATGGGGTTTTTGTGCCCAGTTGTTTGACACCGGCAGATGTGTTGGCTGCAACTACTGTGTGTCTTGGCGTTACAGGCATCCTACATTCTTGTTTGTCAAGATTCTCACAATGACGAGGCATTTAACTAGTGTTGATCCCTCCTGTTGCAATATGTCTTTTTACTACTTAACTCCAGGGGATTTTCCCAAGGAAGTTGTTAAAGCCGAGGTGGTTATCCGCCCAGGTTTTTGATGCATCATCTCGCCTTGGGATAAATAGATGACGGCCTAAACAATGGTCATATAAGGAAGTGCTGTGCCAAATAGTCTAATGTGCTTTTTCCCCCTTTGAGGTTAATGTTTTATTTCCTTATCCTAGCAGTGGCCCTCAACTATTGTGTGTTTTGTATCTGTGGTGAGAGGAAGCAGGGTCTTACATGTCAGGCAGCTCCAGAGTTTGTACACAGGCAGCATACAGCAGCTCATCCTCCTTGGAGATCAGGATCTTCAGGCCGTCCACCAACATCTCTTTACTCAGCACACAGTTTGGCAGGGCTGTGGAGGGAGGGAGGGAGGGGCGTGGCAGCAAGATGGATGGAGAAGATAAAGGGGGTAGATGTACATCAGTTGTGAGTGTGCTGAATAATTGCTATGTGAAGTGAGAAGGACGGACAGAAAGGCAGGGAAAGAGGCGTGTACGCATGTGCGAAACCGATCCAACATGCTTATAATAACCTGCATGTGTGTGAGTGTGTGTGTATGATTATAAATGACGTGTCAGTGTCAATGCCTACCGGGTATCCTGCAAGGCATGTTGGGAGGGAGGTGGATCAACATTTTCTCCTTCTCCTCCTCCTCCTCCTCCTCTTCCTCCAGATCCTCCTCCTCTTCCTCGCCCTCAGAGAAGCTGCTCTCCTCATCCAAGCGGAAGCCGTCGTCAGCCGCGAAGCTCTGCAGGAGCCGGCTCACTGCGTGGCCCTTGGCCTGGACAGGAGACAGGAAGTGATGTCAGTGGGGCGGGAAGGCAGGAAATGACATCATCATATATGCCCCCAAACTAATGAAGAGTAAACAGGATCTGCAGGTGACTGAAACAAGTCTTTTTTCCAGGCTTGATTTGACTGATGCGGTGAATCCAACTGCAGGCACCGACACCTCTTGTAACGTGACACTGATAGATTGAGTCTGCTAGATTTTTTTCTCTTCCCCCTCACTCACTTGCCACTGTTCACTCCAAAGGTCAGAGAGGTCACAGACAGTAATAACTGCAGCAGCTCTTGAAGTGGTAGGATTTTAGTGAATTAGCCCAAGGACACTCCAACAGCAGGATGCCTGCTAATTTACTGGAACTTGAACCCTAATTTACATTCTCACTGTCACACACACACACACACACACACACACACACACACACACACACACACACACACACACACACACACACACACACACACACAGATACTATCCATCTCCAGACCGGTTTAGGCTGGTCTATTCAAAGATGACGGATGACTGATGATGAAAAGTCAGCTCGCTCAACAGGTTTCTGCTTGTATTTAGGCTTTTCAAAGAGAGGACCATAATATTGAATGCATGAGAGATGGTGTGTGTGTGTGTGTGTGTGTGTGTGTGTGTGTGTGTGTGTGTGTGTGTGTGTGTGTGTGTGTGTGTGTGTGTGTGTGTGTGTGTGTGTGTGTGTGTGTGTGTGTGTGTGTGTGTGTGTGTGTGTGTGTGTGTGTGTGTGCATGCATGTGTTGTCTCTTAGAGTTTTCCACATCAGGAGACCATATTTAAGTGACAGAAGTTTCGTCTCCACAGGGCATGTGTGATTATTTCCCCTTTATTGCTGCTAGTGCGTGTGCATGTGTGTGTGTGTGTGTGTGTGTGTGTGTGTGTGTGTATGTGAATAAGTGTTTGTGTACGTGAAGGCAGGCATGGGTGTGTGTAGGGTTATGGCCAATGACTATCTTTATACTTCTCTGTTTGGTTTAGCGTTATGTGTTTTGGGACATTCTCTGACAATGACTCAAAGACTGAAGCAACCTTGGGGCGCATCTCATTAAAATAAAACACGGGTGTCTCACCAACGGCTGCCTGAACAAACACAACGGGGCCTGTGCTGTGTTAGCACAGCGGGCTGGCATGCAAACACAAACCTATAACATGACAATAACACATGTAATATTTGCCAGAGTGACTGATTTACAGCTGATGTTAAGCATCTCCCAATAAGGGAGTTATTGGTAGGTGCTGTCACTTTTAATCTCTCAAACTTCCCGGTCAGGGTGTGGCTTCGAGGAGTGAACTTGAGGCGAGGAATTTTCTTAAATTCCTCCTTTGCTTCTTTCTCTCTTTGTCAGCCTTTATTTGCAAAGCCACAGAAGGCCAACGGGAGCAGGACCTTCTCTGAGTCACCTCTCCTTTTTTAGTTACATTCCCAGTCAGCCGTGGACTGAAGCAAACCCCTGTCCTGACCACTGTTCCATTAGATACATGCAAATATAAGAAGAAAAAAAACATTTCTAAATCCACAAAAAACTATTTCAAAAGTATTGTTATTACATTACTCAGAAATTCACGACAGCAGTAAATACATTTGATATTCATTTTACAGCCTTCGCTTCACGCCTCTATAATTGGCCCCCTTTCCCTTTCTCAAATCTCTTTCCCATGCACTTGGTAATGATGATGAATGATCAGGTGTCACAAAAAAATTCTGTCCCCCTTAAATGAATGTTGAACTTTTTGCTGTAAGGCTCCCTGCCCATGATATGAACTCCAACTCTAAGTGTACATCATTTATATAGGTATGAACAGTTTGAGAAGGCTTCAGAGGGGTCAGAAACTTTATGTTCAATGCTGTTGAGCACAGGTGAAGCATCTGAGGAGGGAAATGCAAGATGCACTGGACAGTTTTGAAGGTGTTTCGTAACAGTGGTACGTGTAGATAGACTTGTGTCATAAATCACTGCTGTCAGGGAGTAATTTATGTGTTGTCAGTTGCAAAAGTTAAATATTGCTTTGCCCCTTTAAGGTTACAAGTCACCACCCGACACAAGTGCAATGTCTCACCTTTCTCAGTACGCCCTGTGCCGCTGAGCTCTTCCTCAAAGCATCGTTGCCGGACCTGTTTGCTTCCGTCAGAGCTCCATGGTTCACCCGGCCGTCCCCGAAGCTGCAGCCCACTGACGGCTCACCCCAGCTGGGTAGGTATGTTCTTCTTGTCCCCTGGTGGTCTGGATGTCCCCTTTCCGTGTTGGAGAAGTTTGGCCTCCTGAACGGTCTCCTCTGATCTGAACTAGACACACTCCCTGAGGGGGGTAGGGGACCTCATGGAAATTAGAGCGATATACAGATAAAACGGAAAACATTTAAAAATATGATACTAGACTAAATAACGTCAGAGTTTTGGTTTAATATGAGGAAAGAAATTTCGTCTTTTCCTGGTCTTGGAGGCCACTTTTATTAAAAACAGTTAGTAGTATGACACAACTCTCTGAGCATATTAGATTGTTCTAGAATGAAGTAAATGAGCCAAGACCTCTTCCATCCTAAAATCAACCTTGTTTTCAGTTGAACCACCATACATTTCAAGGTATTTTTTTTTCTTGTACCTCAGCAAATCATGTAATCATTCACTTCAAGCCAGAAAAATTAAAACCACAAGTTACAGGATTTTTCTCTTTTTCTTCAACAGCAAATATAAAGACATGTATATAGATCTCACCGTGAGGCCCTGGTCTCTTACTCCTGGCTTTCTGGTCTGCTTGGAGCTTGGAGGACTGCATTGACAAAGACACAGTCCCTGCAGGGATTGCAGGAGCTTCTTTAGAGGATGATGAACTAATCTTGATGCCATCTTCACTGTCGTAGCTCCCTCCCTCCTCCTCTTCCTCTTCCTCCTCTGTGGAATCACCACATCAATATGATCAGTCAGAGAGCTTCAAGTGAGCTCAAGGTAAACACTGTTAAATGAAGCCAGGGACTCACTTGATAAGACGTATTGACAGCAAGCTTTCAATATTCGTCTAACAGTTCAGTTCACACAGGCATGTGGGGTGAACTGACACCCGCAAAAAATACAAAAAAGTTGGATGAGTGAGACGGAGGAATGTCACCACCAGTGATCGACTGTTTGATTGTTGGAACTACGTGCAAAATAATGCACCGCTTGTTTCTTAACTGCAGTGACGGGAAGCAAATGTCCACACATATGTGACGCTGCGCGCACACACACACACACACACACACACACACACACACACACACACACACACACACACACACACACACACACACACACACACACACACACACACACACAGCAGTTATTGGCAGCTGTGTGTCCCGGACCGCGGGGGTCGTGTCGGGTGTCGACACATCTCTGACACACTTGTCACTTACATGGCGTTCTCGTCAACACTTTGCCTCAGTCACACACAAACACTGGCACACACACACACACACACACACACACACACACACACACACACACACACACACACACACACACACACACACACACATTTAACCACTAATTCTTCAGGCCATCAAGGCCACGTGGTCGGTCAGATCCAAGCGTGTTCCTGAAGTTTTGTCCCAATGCTCTGAAGTGTTCATTTAAAACTCAGTCATTGTTTTCTCCTCAAATCGAGGCTCCGAGGAGAGGGCATTTTCATGGGGTTGGAGAGGTGAAGAGGAGAGGGGAGGAGCGGGGTGTGACATTCTGAACGGGACCGGAGTGGGCTCACGTTACCGTATGGCGCTGAGGGGAAGGGGTGGCTGCGTTGCATGCCTGTGGCAAGTCGTTAACGGCTTTAACGGTTTGACAGACGAGCTGGGAAGTGAGAGGAGCCCCACCCCCTCCCCCCCGATGACGGCAGACATCTCACTCTCAGATGCCTCATGTGCACACAGTGCACCCACACGCACAAGCGCATACAACAGGCACACGCGTACAGGCACACACACACACACACACACACACACACACACACACACACACACACACACACACACACACACACACACACACACACAGACAGATGCACTGTCATTAGCGAAATCTCACAATGTCTGGTTGATTTTGTTAGAGCCATCAACTAAATCAGCACTTGTTGACTCATGTGTGTTATATCCTATGAACTGTATCAAGCCAATCACTTCAGGACTACGGTATGGAGTTGGACTGATGGTCAATTGGAACAATTCTTTAATTTTAAATTTTTTTTAAATTAAAGGCGTAGAATTGTATTAATGGCTAAAAGAACAACAACAGTATATATATATACATATTCTCCCTCTGCATTTACCTTTTCTTTCCTGCCTGCAGTAACTCCTGGAGGCGTCTTCCTGGCCATGGGACCCCCTGCAGTGCAGCATGCCCGCTGACGGTGCACCACGCTGGGCCGCCGCCTTCTGCTTCAGCTGGGTGACCCGCCTGGCCAGCCTGGAGCTCAGGGCACTGGGCCGACCTCTGTGCTTACAGCGAGCTTTCATCTGTGGACGGAGAGCGGAAGGGCTAATTATTGACTCATTTCTTACGCTAATTGAAATGTCCAGGAAGGAAAGGAAAAAGAACATTGCAGCAGGACGTGGTTTGTCAGTGTGTGTGTGTGTGTGTGTGTGTGTGTGTGTGTGTGTGTGTGTGTGTGTGTGTGTGTGTGTGGATGAGCCAGGGAGAGAGATCGCAGAAGGGAACCGACCTGTGCGGAACTGAGGCTGCTGAAGCCGTGGTTGGATATCTTCTTCCTTGCTTTCTCCTCCAGCATATTTAACCCGGTCCTGGAAGAAAACAACAACACAGCAGGGACGGACTCAAGTGAGAATTTATCACATTTAAAGTATTGCAGAATCAATATGGTCACACGTTTCCTTCAATCTTTTCTCAGTAACTCGTAATCTCTATGCTCTCTTCTTCCTAATGTCAACCCTCTCTCTCCCTTCTGACCAGTTCATTCATTGTCTCACTCTCTTTCCACTCTTCTTTCTCTGTCTCGTAACTTTGATGAGGTTAAAAGATGGGCTCTGCAGTTTCACGGCAAACACAGAAATATTCATGCGACCGTGCTAATATGAAACTTTGGCCCACATGAAAGGATAAGAGTTATCTGGTGTGAGCGATAGCGAAGAAGAGACGGACGGAGGTGGAGAAAGCTGAGGGGGGGGGGGAGGGAAAGAGACAGAGAGGGAGAGATGAAGCAGTCTCGGGGGAGTCTGTCCGTTGACCGGAGCTTCAGGGCTCGATCGATAAACACTAACCTCTATTGAACACTACTCCTCCCTTCCTCTCTCTCTCTCTCTGTCTCTCTCTCTCTCTCTGTCATTCCTTCATTTTATGCGCGCTCTCTCACACCACAGGCAGCCAGCACGCGTGCACACACACACACACACACACACACACACACACACACACACACACACACACACACACACACACGCACACACACACACACACACACACACTCTGTTAGCAGCTGGTGTCTGAGGCAGGTCAATCCTATATTCCCACCGAGGGAAGGTTTGGCTCTCAGCATCTCCGCTCCCGGGAGAGGAGGAGGAGAGGAGAGGAGAGGAGAGGAGAGGAGAGGAGAGGAGAGGAGAGGAGAGGATAATTTCATTCTAAGAAATGATCTAAATAAATAAAGCTGATGGATCTTGTGGTCCATCCATCCAGACCACATCTGCCTTGTCTGACTGTTCACCTCTGACCTTCTAAGCCCCAGAGTTTACGTCATGGCACGTCCTCCTCAC
>NC_137224.1:14615580-14630580 GCF_949987685.1 Ammodytes marinus | reverse complement strand
ACAGCAGACTGCAGAGTGACGTATGATTTTTTTTATACTTATTAATTCCGTCAACAAGGCTGGCAGAGGCAGGATTTACACACAAGATTACATTGGTTTAATAAAAAAAGGAAAAAGAGGCAGCAGGTGAGGGGGGTGGGGGGTGACAAAGAGGGAGCAGGCTGCCTGGTGGAGAGACACATAGACACTGATGGAGGAGAGCGGGGATTCATCTGGGATTACTTAACAGCTTACACACACACGCTCACTGCTGCGCACGCACACATGCACGCACACACACACACACACGCACACACACACACACACACACACACACACACACACACACACACACACACACACACACACACACACACACACACACACACACACAGATGCTGGCATAAATAAAAACACTTTCTCTCAGAGGGACGAGAGGGAAATAGGAGCGCTTACAGGAGAAGTGTTTTAAAGGAAAGGGTCTAATTAGCAAAGCAAGACGCCAGAGCCCGAGGGACACACTGGGCAGAGTCTGTCTGTGTGTTTGTGTGTACGTGTGTGTCCTGGCTTGTGTCTGAAGCCCAGCTTGTTTGTCCATCTCTGTGTCTTCCCCCCAAACACACACACATACACACACACACACACACACACACACACACACACACACACACACACACACACACACACACACACACACACACACACCCTTTCCGGAGGGAAAAAATATGGTCAACAGGCAAGAACAGTGAGTCTGATCTTAGGATGTAAGCAGTTAGTGCGAAAAGTGTGTGTGTGTGTGTGTGTGTGTGTGTGTGTGTGTGTGTGTGTGTGTGTGTGTGTGTGTGTGTGTGTGTGTGTGTGTGTGTGTGTGTGTGTGAGTGTATGCGCTGATAGTCTCCACATCTGGGTTGCACATGACTTTTTTTTGGTTTTTGGTTTACTGTAAGTGTGTGTGTGTTTGTGTATAGAGCGAGCGAGTTGATCTGATTTTTTTCAGGATCAATTTGGTCAATTTAACTGTAACAGATGTGACAATTTAAATGACATATAGGTTGTATTAAAGAAAAGGACACTTATAAATTATTATTCTTTTTTTCTCCCCACACACATTTCATGAACCTTTAACTGTTTTAAAATTGTCCCACAATGGCAGAATGCATAAGAAAGGTTGACAAGGCACAGTGGACAATGACTGCGTATTTTCAACTCACCGTCTGGGTCTTTCTCTTGGCTTTCCCTGCTCCTCTGCTGGATCTCCAGCTCGGCCAGTTCCCCCAGTATCTCCATGCCGTGGTGGGGCGGGGGGCTCGGGGCCCGGGTAGGGGCAGGGACTGGTGGGTACAAGGCATCTCTGGTGGCACACAGAGCCGCCGCAATGAGGAGCTCCAGGCTCCACATGTAGGCCCCTTGGAGCTGGGCCGATGTGCTGGCTGTTGGAACGGCTGGCTCAGAGGATGGGGAGAAGGGAGCGGGAGAGCTATTACTCGTTAGTTCCACCAAGTCCTCACATTCTGGATTAATCCCACTCCCCTCCTCTTCCTCCTCGTCCTCCTCAACCACTTCTACATTCTCTCCATCTTTGTCCTCCTCCTCCACCACCACCACCACCACCTTCTCCTCCACTCCAGGCGTTACAGGCACAGAGACAGTACATTCTATTGGTTCAGGCTCCATTTTCTCTCCCTCCGTGTCCTCTTTTTCCCCGTGTTCCCTATCATCCTGCTGCTCTTTGGGTAGAAGGGGCTCCTCCAGGCTGGCCTTCTGTCCAATGCAACCCAGAGAGAGCTGTACTGTTAGGGCTTTGCCTGTGGCCGTGGCCAGGCAGGCTGGATCTGAAACCGGAGGAGGTGGTGTTTGGGAAGAAGGGCATGGCGGCGATTCAGATCTCTTGCTCTGGGGCACGGAGATGGAGAACCCTTTTGCCTCCAAACTCCTTTCTTCTTTCTCTTCTTGTACAACTCGGCTTTGGGATTCCACCACTTCACAGTCCCTCCCACCCTCATCCTCCTCCTCTTCTTCCCTCCTCTCTTGTTCTTGGGTGAGAGGCTGGATGTGGCGTAAATGTGGGAGGGACTTGGAGTCAGGCTGTGCCGGCTCCGCCTCCACCGTGGCTTGCTCGGCCAATTGGGCTTCGGGAGGCGAGGGCCCGGCCTTGTAACCCATGGTGCTGGGAGGGTAGGTGTAAACAGGAGGAAGGTCTGGAATAAAAGAGGGAGAAAGCAAAGGTTTAATAGGCCTTCTGACAGCAAAACCTATCCGACAGACATACAGTACATACGGTTTATTTACAAGCATCTGCAGGAAATAGGAAAGCTCCATTATGTTTAAGTCGGTCCGTTTTATATTCATTGCCATTCTGTTCAGGCAGGCGGGATGAAGCACGTGATTACAGCTGTCATAATGGACAGACAGCAGGGTGCAGAAAAACACAGTGTGTGTGTGTGTGTGTGTGTGTGTGTGTGTGTGTGTGTGTGTGTGTGTGTGTGTGTGTGTGTGTGTGTGTGTGTGTGTGTGTGTGTGTGTGTGTGTGTGTGTGTGTGCAGCCGCATGAGTGAGTGAGTGAGTGTATGGATCCATGTGGGATATTGATCTCTGTCACCCCTGCGCTCTTATTATTGATGGTATCCCTCCGCCCCCCTTGACAACACTGCCAGATGAATGTGTATCCTTCCGCCTGTACTTCTCAAGGACCACTGAAGGATAAGGAGGGGTCAGTCTGAAGAAATTTCCCTGACCTTCCCGCTTGGGGACACACACATGTGAGCTCTAGACACTGGGCAGGTCACACATACACACTGAACGGCCCATATGCTTTCTCTGACCTCAATGGCTGACCCACACTTCCAACTGTCCCTCTTTAGCTTCAGCCCAAGAAAAAAAAATCGCACACGTTCAAGGACACACACAGAGCGAGGGATCAGCCATGCTTCAAACAGTTTCTGTAAAAATCTAAAGAATACCACGCTTCAAAGGACTAGTGCAACATTTCTGCAGCCACTATCCCTCTTTTTTTCTTTTCTCACTCACTCTGTCTCTTTATTTTTTGTTATCTGACTTTTTAACCTATATGGGGGGTTACATTTTTCGTTTTTTTTTTTTAGATTTCTTTATTTAGAAGGGACAGCGCACATTGATAAACATGAGCACCAAAGTTCAACATGTAAATGTGCCAGATTTAGCCATGCAGGCTAATTTTCACCTGTAGTCCCTGGCAGGTTGATGGCTTCAAATAAACATTAAAAAACTACAAAAATACAACACATAAGCACAAAAACAAAATGACACAAGCACAGACAAGTAAAATGACACAATCATTATTCCATTATTCCAGCCCATAACAGGTTGGTGATGTGTAAAAAAACATGAAACAAATAGCGTACAGACACAGATAAAAGTGCACGAACATATAGCACGTTAAAACACATAAGCATTTAAACAAAGACAAAAAGCACAGACAAGGAGCACACAAGTGGCATGAATGCAGACAAAAAACACATAAGCACAAACAAGGAGCAGACAAAAACACAACTAGTAAACACCAAGACTACACACTATCCCAGATTATTATGGCCGCATATTTCATTTGTCAGTAACCAGTGTTTTATAGATTTTGAGAAGGATTTGAGTGATGTGATGTTCCTTAGTTCTAAGTTCTTATTTAAGCCCAGCAATGCATTCAATCAATTAATCAATCAATCAATCAATCAATCAATGAAGCCCTATAGACTCGCTCGCAACACCTTACCTGGCTCTAGGGATTGTGGGTATTCCTGAGGTGGCTGTCCCTCTCCTCTGTCACTGGCCCTCTCCAGCCCTTTGGAGAGGTGGGAAGGGGCCGGGCTAAGTGCTGGGGAGCGGGGTGCAGCGGCTGCAGGGCTGGGTGCAGGGGTGAGTGGGTTGGGCGGATGGGATCGCCTGGACGGGGAGTGGTAGCACGGCGACTGGCGGTTGCTAGGACACATGCCCGGCGACGGGGTGGGCGTCTTGGGTGGGGGAGGGGTGTGAGAGAAGGGTTTGGCCGCGTGCGATGAGGTGGTGGTGGTGGTGGACGCAGAAATAGAGGAAGAAGAAGAAGAAGTAGAGGAGGGAGTTCTGGATGAGAAGGCTTCATGAGGAGAGTCCTCTATGGTGATGCTGGCATGCTCCTCGTGTTTCCTCTGTGAAAGAGGGAAATGGATGTTAAGAAAAATAGCATCTTAAGAAATAAGCCTTTATAATCATAATTCTTCACATGAATTGAAGGTTCAGTCAACGATTCTAGAGAATGCATGTTGTAAAAATCTAAATCAGTGAATGTCTCCTCAAGATCAGCAACCTGAGCGTCCTGTGTGTTTGCTAAAAAATATTCTGGTGGTAATAAACAGCCTAGGCTTTGTAAACTGGTAAGTAAACGAAAGGGGCCCACGTAGCATGCCTGTTTATAGAGCCTAGGAGATATTTACTGATTTTGACAACAAGCGTTCTCAAGAATTGCTGACGCCATCTATAATGCATTTCAACATTGCCAAATTGTACTGATTTTAAAACCTTAAGCGGTTCAACCAATTTTTTGTCATCTAAAAGTCCCGTTGCACTATATCTCAAACCAAAATGAGCACAGTTTTTTTGCAAAAGCACATTGACATGATGTAATTGTTAGGTCAAGTCTTCCAACCTGTGCTAAGGAGTGTCGCTGCATGTGCTCCATGGCTCTCTGCTGCTGCTGGTGCTGATGCTGCAGGGCGTAAAGCTCCTGTTGCCGCAGGAACGAGGAGCGGGAGTATACGGGGTGATGCTGCAGGTGAGAGGGAGGGCCTCTGCCTCCGTACACAGGGGGCCACAGACCTGACTGCTCCAGAACGTCTAGAGCAAGACACACAGAGAGAAGGAGGAATAAAATACTCCTTAGTTTTGGTACAAAAAAAGAAGAAGAGAGTACGACCTGACACATTTCATCTTTTGAATAAATAAGCAGCGACATAGTCAGTATGGAAATATTTTCATGGGCTGCGGCGTCCCAGGAAATTCATTAAGAGAAAAAATGTGTCAATGGGACTCTTGAACTGCCCTTATACGTGGATATTCCACCAATTTAACTGAAGATGTAACCGTCATGACCCATACGAGGTGTACGTTGCCCTCAGACACAATCACAGAATCCTGAATGCATGCCTCACATCCTGCATTCACCTCCTTTAACTCTTCTTAAACGTGGTGTTTCCGCACATAGAGAAACACCATGTTTTCCCTGAACATTTTTGAAAGCCCTACACACGGCACATGTGAATTCAGATACACACACGCGTGCATGCACACACATGCATACACACACATCCCTCCTTGGCTGCCATGTCGCTGGGAACCTTTGTTCTGTGAGATTAGCCTGAGTGGGCTAATGTTTCCCAGGGGAAGGGTTCAGTGGATGCACTTCCCCTCTCTGCAGGAACTCCCACGGAGCGAGGCGAGGGAGGCGGGAGATAATTAAATTTCACAGCCTGTTTGGAAAGCGCCGTTGAGACACACACATACACGTACACACACACACACACACACACACACACACACACACACACACACACACACACACACACACACACACACACACACACACACACACACACACACACACACACACACACACACACACACACACACACACACACACACACACACAATCTTTTCTCTCTTTAGCAATAGCTGACATGTACAACACAACCCTTAACACTGAACAATGTCTTATGCTGTTCCAGACATGAACACACAACCGACTTTAGATGTCCACATACACACGCACACATCTACGCACTAGAACCCTGAATCCAAATACACCAGCGCTCCACCACACCAAAGAGATGAGCGCCAGTTAAACTGGTTTGCATAACGCCGAGCACACGCAGAGGGGGCAATGGAATAGCTGCTCCCATTAACTAAGCTATAAAACACGGTCCTACTGACAGAGGGACTTAGTTGAGCATTATATTATGATTAGCCAATGATACTAAAACTCTGGGAGAGAAATGGCAGCTGCACTAATGGTAAAAATGGAGAGAAGGGGGAGGGGGCAGTGAGACGGGTACACTGCGATGAATGTGGGCTCTGGGCTGTGTGTATTGTGATGCACGTTGGAAAAAGGGATGCTCAGCGTACCGAGATGATGGTGTGACCCCGGTTCTGTTGGAAGGACAACCAGTTGGGAGTTGGGGTCTTGGGTGAGCGACCCCAAGACAGGCTGCAGGGAGCTGGGCAGACCTGGTGGGAAGCCGGGGCTCATTCCCACGTGGCTCAAGCCTGGAATAAAGATATACACATTTAAAACGTTAATTCAAATATTTTACTACTCTGAAAAGATATTGCCGTACATCATGGGTTAATCTTGGGATGAGATTAACAAATTGTTAAAAATACACTCTACAAGGAGCAATGTAGAGTGTATTGTATCAATGGGTTGTTAGTGAAATTATAAAAATAAATAATCTATGCATAAGTGCCCAAAGTTTGCTATTTTCTATTTGATTTATTTTGCCAGTGTCTGTAACTTATTGATATGATGCAACCATCATTCAATCTTAAGCCTATCAATCAAAGTTATCACATTTAACAAATATAAAGGTTTTTCTCAAGGAAACATGTCCAAAAAAAAGTATGACACATTTGGAACCATGGTTATGATGACGACTGACATGTGATCCCAGCAAAACAATAGAAAGCATATACAGTATATGATCTTCAAGCGGAGAGCATTAAAGTTGAATACCACAATGTTTGTGAAGCAAAAAGCTTCCCTGACCCCGTCAAAAACGCCACGTGTTGATCCCCTCTCCTCTCCACCCTACTCACCGTATGAATGACCCATCCAGAGGGAGGGACTTCCTGTCCTCTGCATCCAATGGTGGTGGGCGTGTGCAGTAGGGTCGGCCCCCCCTAGCTGACTGGCCCCTCCGGGAACCAAGAGGTGAGAGGTCAGGTCGCCGTGGCAACTGCTGGAGGGGTGGATCCTGGCAAACTCCACGCGCTCCTTGTTTTCCCTGTGGAGGTGACGGAGGAAGGGCAGGATGAACTTTTGTCATTATCTTGATTATGTCCTCTTATTCTCATCCACACCATCACCGATCATTAGGACTATTATCTTCATCCTTGTCATCTTCATTGCCACGACTACCATTATTATTATCATCATCAAGAAAAAAAAGGAAATGTGACGGCAACAGCAAGAGCCATCATCTTGTGCCAGTGGTCTATGACTTCTAATTATATGTTTTCTTCCCCTTAATATGACTACATAATAAGAGCCCGATACTTCAAGAGACATCCGTATATTAGTCCCCCCCCCCCTTACATTAGTGCACCACATCTCATCTTACGAGGGAAGGAGAGAAGAGAGAGAGAGAGAGAGAGAGAGAGAGAGAGAGAGGGAGGGAGGGAGAGAGAGAGAGTGAGAGAGAGAGAGTACGGGGGTACAGAAATACCACATCAAAGGGTGAGAAGAGTAAATGGAGTACGGGGATGAGAGAAAAGAGAAGCAGAGAAGCCTCAGACTGGGAGAGGCCGAGAGAGAATAAAAGAAGTGCAGCTTATCAGATGAGAGACGGAAAATGAAAAGAAGACACTGTGTGTGTGTGTGTGTGTGTGTGTGTGTGTGTGTGTGTGTGTGTGTGTGTGTGTGTGTGTGTGTGTGTGTGTGTGTGTGTGTGTGTGTGTGCGCGTGTGTGTGTGTACGTTCATGTATGTTGGTGTGTGTGTGTGTGTGAACGCATGCACACCTGATGATCATTTCTCTGTCTCTGTCCAGGTGATGAAGGCTGATCTGTTCCTCTGTCATCCTCTTCCTCTCCTCTGCCTCCCGACCGAGGGGATAGACGGGGCGAGACACCCCTGAAATGTGAATACAACCCAGTAAGTAACATGCTTACACAAACCTTCATCAAAACGTACTGTATGATATGAATGTAAATGTGACAAACACCTGTACTTCTGAAAAAACACAAAGCACTGAGGACATTCTGGTCACATCTTCAAATGTTTTTCTTTTCTAAAGGGGAAGTCTACCCGCAGATATTGTACTGCATAAAATTAAACACGTCTTACCTACAAGCCTCAATATGCTTCATTCACTTCTATGACTAAAAGTGAGTGTAGAAATCGATATCGCTGCCTCTTTACAGTGAATTTGACCCTGCATGGGCAGAAGCTGTTTGCAATTTGAGTCTGAGGGTCTGACATGCTTTGAGATTCTCTGTTTCGCTTGGCCAGTTAATCACTGGTATTAATCCTCAATAAACATACAAAAGGATTTAGATATGTAAGATTTATAAAACACCAATAACTTTGCTCAGGTGTTTAATCATGGATTTCTCCTTTAACTCGGCCTCGAGCACAGAAATAGCATTAATTGACTTCTTAGTGCAAGGAGCATAAATGATGTCTGACCTTTCATGCTGGGCAGCACCCTGCCCTGTCTGCTGTGTCCGGGGGCGTTGTCTTGGGAGCGGTGGGGGGGTCTGGCTACCGCTACAGCGATGCCCACCGGAGGCTGCCTCACTTCCCCCTCACCTGCCTCCCCAGCCTCCTTCCCTCCTCTGTCGGCCCTCTCTCCCTCGTTAGTGGAGCCTCGGCGCGGAGGGAGGGACTGTTTGAGAGGGTCTTGCGGGGAGGGGTGGCTTTTAGCTCCTCCTCCTCTGTCCCCCTTCTCTGATCTCTCTCCACTCTCTCGCTTGAGGCAGCCCAGACCTCCGAAGGGGCCCCGCTGTGGCAGCAGCAAAGGCTGCTGGGAGCTATAGTTCATTAGGTTCTTCATGGCGCTGCCCTCGCCCTCGGTGGTGGTGTGCGATGAGGAGCGGGACAGAGGGGCCGGAGGAGGCTCTTGACAATGGGGCTGGTTATTATGGTCACTGCTTGGGCCTCTGTTGCTGAGCCCTCTGACTTCAGCGTTACCGACTGATGCATGATGGGAGGCTTTTCTCTGGTCCTCTGTGTAGCCCCCTCTAGACCCCCAGGTAGGTGCGGTCTGGACAGCGTCTCTTCCCTTGTCTTCTGTCAAGACGCCGCCGTGGCTGCTGTGCTGCTGGTGCCGTATCCTGGCAACCTTTTGTCCCTCCCTGTGAGCTGAGGAGCCTGAGCTCACCCTCCCATCAGGATGAGGTCCTTGATGTGAACAGTCTCTAAAGGGAGGAGTACTGGTGTGTGGGCCAGCCCTCGCCGTGCCCTGTCCGGCCCCGGGGTGTGTCCCCTGGCCGTCTAGTGGCAGCGACGGTCGGTAAACATCGCCTACAACCTCCACGTCTCTGAATGTGTCGAGGCTGCAGGACCGCAGCTCGAGCTGGGAGCTGGCGTTAGAGCCGCTGTGTTTGTGTTGTAAGTGCTGCGTGTGCTGGCTCCAGTCGGGGGGTTTGTCAGCCTTTCCGTATCCCAGCTGCTGCGTGTGTGGCTGGGATTTGTCTTTCTTCTGGCAACTGCTGAGTCGGCTGTGGTGATTAGAGGGACTCTCGGAGGATCCTTCTCCACTTTTGTCGTCTCCCTTTCTCCCACCCCCACCTCCTGCTCCGCGACAGTCGCTGGCTGCTGGGTCGCCCAGCGGCCCAACCGAGGGCATGTACATCGGACCGGTGACTTTGGCCTCCCTGCCTGATGCTGGATCTTTGGAGGGCGTCAGTGTAAGAGGGGCCGGGGGACAGTAGAACTCGGGGTGTGGATGGTGATGTGCGTGGTGTAGCCAACCTCCTGCTACTGTGGAGCCCATGTGCAAGGCATGAGGAGGGGGTGGGGGTGGTGGAGGCATGGAATAGGAGGAGTGGGGAGTAGGAGGTGCCAAGATGGTCGCCCCTCTTCTCATACATTCATTGGGAGAAGCCGATGATTCGCTGATCCTCATCTCCCCGTTTACGGCTCCGTCCTTGGAGCAGCGCCGGCCACCTCCAGAAGGGGGTCGGCCCACTCCACCACCACCACCACCACCACAGCTGCTCAGTGCTGCCCCCTTTCCTCCAGAGCAGCTCTCTGCTCCGGACAGTTTACAAGCGCTCATGTGTTTGGTCTCCTGGCTGGCTGAGTCAATGTCTCTGTAGTCCTTGTGTCGCTCCAGAGGGTGTCTGTGGTCTTCCTCCCTGCCCTGTTGTGGTGTGAGGTGAGGGAGTAGAGCGTGGTGAGGGTGGGGGTAAGCTTGGTGGTGGTGGTGGAGGCCTGATGGAGCGTTGGCCGGGTTAGTCTGATGATGTTGGTGGTGATGGAGCTGATGTTGTTTGTCTTGTTTGTTCTCCTGGTGTCGCTCCTTGCTGCTGGATCGTTCCCTCATTTTGGACGCAGAGGAAAGCCCTTTCTCGGCCTGGTCCTTGGCACTTTTCCCGCCTCCTCCGCCATTGTTGTCCATGTCTCTGCTGCAGGAGCCCAGAGGGTGTCCCAGGCCAGTCCTGGACAGCTGAGGGAGGCTGTGAGTGTTGGAGAGCAGAGGAGGCTGGGGAGGAAGGCCTCGCAGGTAGAAGTGATCTATTGGGGGGAGAGGAGAAGACTTAAGTTGAAAGTTTCTGAAGATCTAGAGAGACTTAGCTGTAAAGTGGGTAAATAAGCAAATAATGTAATAGCCGCAGACAATATAATACCTGCCAATAACTTAATAATCGTTTCTGTTTATAATATAATAAAAGCAGATAATGTAGTAACTTGCCAATACAAAATAAAATGCCTAACCAATAGCATAATGAAACGTAACTTTTTACATTATTGCTTAATGTTATTGGTTAGCAAAAAGCTATTATGTTATTTTTTCAGACATTTATTAAGTGACATGACCTGCTTTTAGAACTTTACAAAAAAATTTAAAATGTTCAGGTAAATGTCAGTTATCAACTTATCAACCATGTTTACATTATTGGCTGGCACAAGATAAAATGCCTTTCCTAAAAGGTGTCTTTGTTATGTGGAGAAATGGGAACGAGAAGAACTTGGAACACCCGACCCTTACAAACCAGCTGGTCTTACCCCCGGGGTGAGTGCTGATTAAGCAGTTTGAGCAACATGTATACAAATCTTTTCACTGTTACATTCACATTCACACACACACACACACACGCACACAAACCTACCTTTCTGAGTTTCATAGAAGCGGTGCTGTCCGTAGAGACCGTTGCTATGGTGATCCAGGGGACTCATGGGGAGAAAAGGAGAAGCAAGACTTCCTGAATAGCTGGGGTAGCCTGTCAGAGGGAGGGAGAGCGAGAAGGGAATTGATGTTTTATCCGCAGCGTTGACATTCAGCAGCCCTCTAAACAAACAGTTTATCTCTACAATCTATCATGAAATGGGCCATTTTAGAAAAAAATGCAGAAAAATGCAGAAAAAGAAAAGGCCAGTTAGTGCTACTTTCATCCTAAATGCACTTTTGCACAAACACGCCACATGTGTTGACATTATTTACAGTGGACAAAGTGGTGACAGAAACCACAGCCGTCAGCTACTGCCAAGTGTTTGTAGCATTCAACTGGATGGAATTTGCCCTTCTACAAAACACATTTTTCCCCAAACCCAAGACAAATAGTATGAAGCATCGCAACACCCCCCCCCCTCCTCGTTAAAAACACACACACCATACACACACACACTTACACTTACATACACACACACACACACACACACACACACACACACACACACACACACACACACACACAAGAGGTCACTGGGAGGTGAATGGTCGTTCCACTCTGTTCCTCGTCTTCAAGGACATTGAACTGCATGGTGGGATAGAGGAGGTCTTGGTGGTTTTGTTGAGTGGGGCGGGTGGGTGAGGGTCTGTGTGTGTGTGTGTGTACGGGGTTGTTGTGGTGGTTTAGAGGGGGGTGTTATTGGGGTGGGGGCAATCAAAATAACCACAAGCTCATGCACACATACAGAAACACTCGCATACACACACAACACAACACTACACAACACATGAGGCACACACAAGTCCACATTATGGGGCCAAAAGGCTTGGATTGTGCGTGCATGTGTGTGTGTTCTCCAGCAGCTGCTTTCATGCCCCACAGAGTGTCCTTGCCGGCCCGTTAATTGGCAGCCGTTAAAAGTTTAACGGTGGTGGCCAAAGTAAACAGCACTCTATAAAAACTCATCCTACGCATTCCACAGTCGCACTGCAAAACCACCAACACCCCCTCACTGCTCCCAGCATGTGTGTGTGCCTGCGTGTTCGTGCTGTGATGTAAATGCATGAAACACTCAACTGTGTTTGTGTGTGTGTGTGTGTGTGTGTGTGTGTGTGTGTGTGCGTGTGTGCGTGTGTGTGTGTGTGTGTGTGTGTGTGTGTGTGTGTGTGTGTGTGTGATTACTCTGACTGGTTAACAACCAGTGAATCTAAATGGCGACAATTAGCCAAAAGGCTCTATCAGCCATCTAAAGCCAATCCCCGGGGTAATGATGAGTGATAAAACTCAGGCGGGAGGGAGGGGGGGGGGGGGCGGTGTGAAAGAAGAGGAGGAACAAAGCAACGTGAATGGGAAACGGTGAGAGAGAAAAAATGAAGGGAGAGTGGGTTAGTGATAGAGCGCACAACGTAAGGACAGCAAAAGTAAAGGAGACACCAGAATAACAGGGCTGTCAATATGAAAAGCCCCCAATCTGGTGCTGCTGCGAGGAGTATGGAGAGGAGTGTGTGTGTGTGTGTGTGTGTGTGTGTGTGTGTGTGTGTGTGTGTGTGGGTGTGTGTGTGTGTGTGTGTGTGTGTGTGTGTGTGTGTGTGTGTGTGTGTGTGTGTGTGTGTTAAGGGGAGGAGGTGGGAGAGATGAAGGAGGAAGTGAAAGGGAAGTGGAGAGCTTTCAGATGGATGAGATGAGAGAAAAGACGAAAGGGGGGTAAGGAGACGAGCGAGAGCACATGAGAGAAGGGACAAAAAACAAGGACAGGTGTGGAAGAGCGAGAGCGAGCCAGAGGATAGGTATGTGTGTGTGTGTGTGTGCGTGTGTGTGCGTGTGTGTGTGTGTGTGTGTGTGTGTGTGTGTGTACGTGTGTGAGATTGTGAGGGTATATAAGCGTTTTTTTCCTGTGAATTTCTTTGTGAATATGTCTCATCTGTGACAATATGTGTGTGTGTGTGTGTGTGTGTGTGTGTGTGTGTGTGTGTGTGTGTGTGTGTGTGTGTGTGTGTGTGTGTGTGTGTGTGTGTGTGTCTGTAGTGCGTGTGTGTGTGTGTGTGTGTGTGTGTGTGTGTGTGTCTGTAGTGCGTGTGTGTGTGTGTGTGTGTGTGTGTGTGTGTGTGTGTGTGAGTGAGAGTGTGTGTGCATGTATCAGCCAGGTTTCTTCTCTCTGTGCTGGCTACGCTCCACTCTCTGGACCGTGGCCAGCTGGCAGACTGCCTACTGGAGCTCCCTGGCTTGAATTCTTAAAAACAATCATTTGTAGTGTGTGTGCGCGTGTGTGTTTGTGCACGTGAGCGAACGTGTGTGTGTGTTCAGACATCAAAGCATAGCCACACAGACACACAATCTGTCTGATACGTGCGTGCACACACACACACATACACACACAAACACACATATCTCCCTCCACACACACACACACAGTCTTGCTCTCTATTCACTGCTGCCACTCTCTCTCTCCCGTTCATGTCAAAGGCTTGCTGCCTCCGACTCTTTCTATGAATCTGATTTAAGACAGTCACTCTGGGCGACATTAGTGCTCATTTTCAGTGCTTAACTGTTGCGGTTTATCGCTCGATGAGTTGCAAATGAGGTAGTTGTGCAAACAAAAACTCTTGTCTCCTTTCAAGCTTTGCGAAGCCGCATCAGGAGAGATTTTTCCATGTAAGGACACAGAGATTTCTTATGAGTTTTTTTTCTCATGAGCCCAAATCATGAAATTTGAGCCATTGACAAGTGCCCCATCTCCACAAGTGTGAGGCTGTGTGCTCTACTTATTTGCCCAAATTAAATTCTGCTGTGTGTGTACAGCTTCTCACTGACAGGACGTGACAAATTAAAAGTCTTAGTTTGGGGGGGGGGGATAAAAACTGTTTCATAACCCTCCTGTTATGTTCCGGGTCAAATTGACCCGTTTCAAAGTTTGAAGATCTAGGAAAAATAGTTAAAAGTATTTTTTCAGTATGAAACTTCTTCTGCTTGCCTTAATTAGTACTGAGTACACATGCATGATTATACTTTATAGAGGGCTGATTTTTCTGTATTAAAAATTCCTTTTTTTATTGATTTCATGTAATATTCAAATTTTCTGAGATTTTAAATTTGGGGTTTTCATAAGCTGTAAAACCATAATAATCTAAATTATAACAAATAAAGGCTTTGAATATCTCACCTTTTATGTAATGGGTCTATATAATGTATTAGTTTCACCTTTTGAGTCAAATTACTGAAATAAATGAACTTTTGCACGATATTCTAATTTTTCGAGTTTCACCTTAAAGACAGTGCCAGGGCCCAATAGAATGGCACTGACTCGTGTGACTGACATCAAGTCAGCTTTTGAGCTGGTCATGCCAGATTCAATACAGAAAATCATTCTGGAAATGACTAATCTAGAAGGGAGGTGTGTTTTTGGGGAAAAGTGGAAGGAGCTGGACAAAACACATTTAGATGCGTATTTGGGGCTCCTCATCCTGGCTGGGGTCGAAGGATGAATCGACAGCCAGTATGTGGGATGCAGAGACAGGCAGGGCTATATTTCAAGGCACAATGTCTCTGGAGACTTTTCACATTTTCTCCAGTGTTTCAAAAGTAATAAAGTGGTGAAACATTACAAATGTATTTTTTTTATGACAAACGAGTGAATTATCCTTATTGAACCATTACTGATTAGAGGTAAGGAACACTAAATTGCACTAAATCTTGATAGAATAGTTACTAATGGTGTTGGTAATGACATGTTCACACTGCTTGTTAAGATTTCTTTTGGTTTAGGACATCTTTTGGAGATTTAAACATGCACCGGGTCAAATTGACCCGGAACACCATTGCTGTTCCTGACAAATGAACATAACAGGAGGGATAAACTGCAGCAAAGTTGGACCCACCTACTTTTGCGTCTCCTGCTCGTGTGGGATGA
>NC_137224.1:14610580-14613080 GCF_949987685.1 Ammodytes marinus | reverse complement strand
TTTTTCTTTTTAATTTGTCACTGTTGACAATTTCCATCTGAGAGGCATTATTTTGGCGCTTGAGTCTGCGTTAGCATCAGAGGATGACGATGGTGGCTGCATGCTGAAGGCCTTGTGGAGGGAGGTTCAGCTTCAAGGGCTCTTCTGTACTGAAGTTACACAGGAAAGTCTCACCAGTTTAACTTATAAATTCCTTTTTTGGTGGATATTTTAGAAATGTACTGTACTCCTACATCAATAATACTCCATGGCCTGATAGGTGGTGTGCTACTACGTGTCCCTTATTTTTCTAATCATATTAGCTGCTTTCGATGAAGAGTGGGTGCCAGCGTGAGGGAGCTCTGACCAGGAAAAAAAACAGTGATTTGACCTGCAAAATTAAAAGTTGCAGAAAATACAGCCTATCTAGGTGGTGAAGGGTGTTATGGGTAATGATAGTTTGCAGAGGCCTGCAAAGGAGCTGAATGGTAACAAGGTCGAATTCGGACCTATACGCGTCAAGAAAGTTGATATTAGTGTGAAAGAGAAGCCATACAAATGTCTCTGAATGACCCATCCGTTTACTTGTTCCATTATCCGAATTCTCCCTCTAGGGTCTTAACGGTACTGACAATGATGTCAGCAAGCTATAAACTCCAAAGCAAGCTTCCCAGCAGATGCTACATACAGGTTTCCTATAGACACACACACACACACACACACACACACACACACACACACACACACACACACACACACACACACACCACACACACAATAGCATCCTTTAAAGATTCTCAGTCCACTCGTGTCACTTCAACATTTCTCTTCACTTAAACCTATGTGCTATAGGGTATAGGGTACACCCTTGTGAACAACGTGAACAACCCTATTTAGAAAGCATCACAAGGGGGAACTACGAGCATAACAGCTACAGTTCTGCTTCTTAGACAGGACCTAAAGCAAGTTTGAGCGCACTGAAATAACAGGCTCTGTTTGAATGTATCTCCACTTATCAGCATGCTCTCATTTAGTGGAACAACCTGAACACTTGTAGGGGAAGGAGGAAGCAAATCCATGGGGAAGCAGGTAATTAGTGACTGGATGGAAGGAGAGAGAGAGAGAGAGGTAGTGGGTTGGGTCATTAGCCATAAATGCTGCCTCGCATCAGAGACAATTACCACAACCACAACAGTCCGCATTTGAGTCACACACACATACACACACACACAGACACGCAAACACACACATATGTACAGTACCCTCACCTCAACCACGGCCCGACGCCCTAACAACCACAACCACAAGTGCCTTCAACTGTCTGCCAATATGTCTCTCTCTCTCTCTCTCTCTCTCTCTCTCTCTCTCTCTCTCTCTCTCTCTCTCTCTCTCTGTCTCTGTCTTTCTCTCTCTCACACACACACACACACACACACACACACACACACACTAAAGAGGGCATAGGATAAATCAAGCGAGAGATGGAGCAGCGGCGTGTATTAACAGACAAATCAGAAAGGCGTTTTGTGTGACTATTTATTCAGCTGGATCACACACACACACAGGCGCACACCACACACACACACACACACACAGGCGCACACGACACACACAATTTAAAAGGAGAAATCCCTCTATCTTTTTCACTCTGTAGTCATAATAAATTCGGAGGAAGGAAAGAATAGACCCGTCCAAAACCCTTTTTTCTCTCTCATTCGTTTCTCTTGACCTCACCTCCTCTCAAACAGGATATTTTCACTGTATTTTCTTTTTCTTTTTTCTCCTTCTCTTTTCCAAATCCTCTTCTCCTGTACAACTGTAGATCAGTGGCCTTTCAGCCAGTCATAATAAAACACAGCTCATATAAGACTCGGGCTGGTTTCACAAGGCCCCCTGGCAGTACAGACTCTGTATCACACACACACACACACACACACACACAAATACACACGTCAAATAGACACTGATAGACACACACTGCTCACTGCACCTTGTCTGCTACAACAGACAATAGAAAAGGAAAGCTGGTTCTCAGCTGAGCAGCCATGCATTTTTGAAATTGCACCAGTCGTCTTGAAGTGTCTCCGAGGGCCATAAAAGTTAACTTGCATCCGAAGAAGATTAAAGCAGAATTCAGACGCACAGATTTCAAACAGTAGAGATATTGATTAGTGGCGTAAATACTCGGCATTCCTTGTTGACTTTCTTCCCCACAGCCGCTCTTTAATCTCTCACCCTCTCTCAGATCTGTACCCTTCCCCTCCCCCATTTCCCCATCTTTTTCCAGTTACTCATTCCTTTCCTTTTTCTCCTTCCACCCCCCCATCCCCTCTTTCCTGTCACCTCTCTCCCTCCCTCCTCTCTCTGTCTGTTTTCTGTTGGGCAAGTTGGGAGGAGAAAATCATATTTGCCCAATCCCCTCTGGCCTGCTGATATGGAAAATCATCTCGGAGGCCAGCCACTAACGTAAACCTTATTTCTGTCCCTGTGTTTTTTCTTTTTTCTCTTTTTCTTTTTTCCT
>NC_137224.1:14455580-14605580 GCF_949987685.1 Ammodytes marinus | reverse complement strand
CAGCAGTGATTGAAGTATTTTGGTTCTAGGTTTGACTATCACTTTCATCATAGAACTAAAAAAAAAAAAGAACTTCATGCTATTTTTTTCTTTCCATGTAGGCTTGTGATCGCGGCCTCAGATTTGCCGCTGCTTTCAGCTTAACTTATCTCTCCGACTCCAGTGGAAACAAACACACACCTAAGCAGCACAAGACAAGCAGCGTGGCGGTTTGCTGCGGGGAGCAACGACATCCTTCCAGACAGCAGAACTCAGATTCAGCCTCCTTATGTATCCGTGTCAACCAGCAGCATCCAACACCTGCTGAAGTGTCCTTGAGCAAGAACCATGAATACCTAGTAACTGACCTCGCAGTCAGAGAAAAAAAAAGGTCAATCTCCCAATGGGGATCAAGTATCACATTATTATAACGGTATGCTACTGACAAGCCATCTACAGCCGCTTCCTTCAAATCCCAGATCACGGAGTCATATCTCAGTATCGCTTCAGCAGGATGTGTGTGTGTGTGTGTGTGTGTGTGTGTGTGTGTGTGTGTGTGTGTGTGTGTGTTTAACTATGCCGCACCGTATCACCCTCCATCATCGTGAGTTGAGGGGTTGTGGTTTCTAGAGAAGCACTTTACTTAAATTAGACCCTCAACGGCTCGACATGCAGGTGTCAGTGTGTGCATGTACTGTGTGTGTGTGTGTGTGTGTGGATGTCAGACTAGTCTATGTGTGCCAGTCTGTGTGTGTGTGTGTGTGTGTGTGTGTGTGTGTGTGTGTGTGTGTGTGTGTGTGTGTGTGTGTGTGAGAGGGGGAAGTGTAGCTGTACATGAGAGAAGAGCGGGATCAGCAGACAGCGAACACGAGAGAGAGAGAAAGGCAACAAGGGAGCGAGCGGAGGAGAGAGAGGGAAGGAGTGAGAGACGGAGGGAGAGAGGGAGGGAGGAGGGGGAGCCTGTGACAGAGAGAGGGAGCGAGCAAGTGAGGCGTAGAGAGAGACAGACAGACAGCAGGTGAGAATAACCCAGTGTGACCTTATTTCAGCGTGGCTTTTCCCTTCCTTTATATTCCCTCTTTGCTGTAATATTTACACAGGAATAAAACATTATTGGAGAGGGATCCACCGAGGAGGAAATAAAGCAGGGTTGGAAAGGGGGGGGGGAGAAAAGAGGAGATGAATAATAGAAGGGGGCTGATGGAGAGGGGGGGTGGGGATCATTTTGGACTAACAACTAACAATTATTTTCACCGTTAATTTAATCAGCCAATTATTTGCAAGATTTTTTAATTAATCTATGATGTGTTATTATTTTAACGGTGAAGAAAGCCCATCACAATTAATTACAGCCTTTCAAACTTCTTGCTTACGCCAACTAACAATATGTATACTGTATATGAATAACGTTATTTCAGTTAAATTGATTAATCAAATTGGTTGCATTTATTATTTTATTTTCTGTTGATTTCTGAAAGGGGAGGATGAGATATTTCTGCGAAATTGAAATATCACAGGGAATAAAAGATATTCCACAGACCTAAAGAAATGATGTGCAAATTGAAAGAAAAAGTCCTATTGCAAAGGAATTTACAAACGTACACACACCTTCTCTGGCCTTTATGATAGCACTCTATCTCTCCACTACGTATATTTCAAAAAAGCTAGCAGGAATAGACAATCTGTGTTTTTGCGGCGAGCTGTCATAACTTCCTAACTGAATGAAACAATTACACAGATGTTAAAACAAAGCTTTACACACAGCTGGCATCATACTGCATTTATGTGCAGGAATAGCATAATAGCATAAAGAAATCCAGTCAAACATTTGCAGGAGAGTTCCGCAAAACAGCTCCCTTTGTATGCAAAACATCCACGTGTGTATGCCATGTTTTATATTCACAGTATTGTACTAATGCATTTCTCTTCGCATCCGTCTATGTGTTCTTACTGTATTCAGTCATATATAATCTAGCTTTGGCAATAACATTGACATCCATGACATTAAAGCGTATTTGATTTTAGAATAAGCGGACACAAACTGAAGAGCAGATAAAAACAATAGACATGAGTTTCTGATGAAGCGAGACATAAACACGCACAGACAGACACACACACACACACACACACAGGAAGGAGTGAGCACGCTCATGCAAAGCAGAGAGGTAAGTGCACACTCACACACACAAAAGACGTGCCTATATTATGCATGCACACATGCTTCCAAACATTACAAAAACACACATCAAAACGACCGGAAGAAGACAGTAGGCGGTTATTAAAGAAACAAAAGAGAAAAACAGAGAGAAGGGGAAGAAGCACTTTACCAGCAATCAAAGGCACAGAGCAGAGGAGAGAAAGACAGAGAAGTAGAGGGAGAGAGAGAGAGAGACGTGCAACGAAAAATACGAGAGTTAGCTTCTAATCAGCCGGGATCCAAAATTTAGACAGGCACACACAGAGGCACAAGCAGTCCCAGTGGGATTAGGACCACAGCACTGTGTGTGTGTGTGTGTGTGTGTGTGTGTGTGTGTGTGTGTGTGTGTGTGTGTGTGTGTGTGTGTGTGTGTGTGTGTGTGTGTGTGTGCGCGCGTGTTTGTGCGTATGTGTGTGTGTGTGTGTCAGTGTTGTGCACGTCCCATGAGACTGATTAGCCATGAATGACTGATGACGGATCTTTGTTGTTTTTTTTCTTTCTTTTCCCCTCCTCTCCCCTTTCTCGTGCTCTCCTTCCTTGTTTTCTTTCTCACTCACAGCTCAGGCAAGAGCATGGGAGGGGATTCTCTCTCTCTCTCTCTCACACACACACACACACACACACACACACACACACACAAACATACATACATAGCATACACACACAAACATACAACCCAGCACACAGCTCCATGTATATTCAACGAAGGCTCCTCCTGAATATACTTAATGCTTTCATGTGTGTCACTGTGTAACGATCCATGCTGTTCCACACAGCTGCTTCTCCCCTTTTTCTTACTCTGTTCTCTCCCCCACTGTCTCTCTCTCTCACACACACACACACACACACACACACACACACACACACACACACACACACACACACACACAGACATATGAACTTATTTCCTATTTAAGAGCACGTTAGCCGTCTTTCACCCCACACACTCACTCTATTCAATCAGTACAACAGCACTAGTGTGACTCAGACAAACCCAAAGGGTCCGTAGGCAGTGTGATCACTACTACTGCCTTCTTTAACCTCACCTCCAGATGAACCTACGCCCCCCCCCCCCCCATCCATCTGAGGCCATGACAGCAAAACAAACTGGACATAGAGCCGCCTGAATGGAGGCCATTACAATATGAATGACTTGAACAGATCCCCACATGAATCGAATAGAGGGCCGAGAGACAACAGGGCCCCGGCTGAGTCAAAGCAGTCAGCTCCAGTGACCATGAGTCAGGCATAAATGTCACCCCGAGACGGAATGAAAAAGAGGTGTCGGTTTGCTGCTAAAGATAAGGGGGTTGCCATGGATGCTGAACGCGCTTGCTTTGCGGATGCGTGCTCTCAAGTGTGGGGTGTCGTGTAGGTGCAGACCTGTGGGTCCACGGGCAAGACTGTGACATCATGTCTGCCCCCCCCTCCCCCTCCCCCTCCTCCTGCCTTCTAAGTGATGTCACCTCTCTGTCACGTCGGCGTAAACAGGGGAGAGCCTTGACCTCTCTGAAGAAGTGGAAAGCCATAAAATAGCAGGGAATTATAGTGTCTGCGCACACACACACACACACACACACACATACACATACACACACACGCAGTTCCCCCCTCCTCCCATACGCGGAGTAAGAAGCTGTTTTAGCCTTGTGTTTTGCAGGGTGTTTAAAATGTCATTTTTCTCTCGTTTCTCCGACTTCAAAGGCGACGCGCTGAGCTCTCACTCCCCTCTTGCCAAATCCCTCCAATCGCTTCTGATTTAGTGAGTTGGCCGTGGGCCGAGCAGCACCGGGACGGGCCCGTTAACAACCGGCCCAATGGTGGGGGGACAAGGGGGGTATGGAGGGAGGGTAGAAGTGGAGAAGCAAATGAGGCAATGTGGAAAAGGAGAGGAAACGGGTTGAAATTGAGACAAAAATAGGAGTGCTGACTGAGAGAAGCTGGTCTGCTAACAACACGAAGGAGCCTGCCATGCATGACTGTGTGTGGGGAGTAAAGACAGAGATGAGAGCTGGGGTGGATTGTGTGTGTGTGTGGGGGGGTCGATTGTGAAGAGAGGAGTGAGTGAAGGGGAGGAAGAGGAAGGAGGAGAGCTGGAGAGGACCACTCGAGAAAAGCAAGAGAGGAGCGAACGCATGCAGAGTGAAGGGGGGAAGCGAGAGAGGAAAAGCAGAAGGAGCGGAGGAAGAGGGAGGGCTAGCATGTGGTCAGAAAGGGTGGAGGGGTCTGGCTGGAGAGACGGACAGAAGAAGAAGAAAAAGAAGAAGAAGATGAAGAAAAGGGGCAAAGAGGAGTAAGAGTGAGAGAGAAAATGAGCACATGGACACAGGAAGTCTGGCGCTTTCCATTCACATGCCAAGTCATCAGATGGCGGTGATGTGTGTTCACACCCCCAGAGATGTCGCAAACCAAACGCACCCCGCTCCCCTTCAAAAAGAAAACTCACTGCTACTATACCGACAATAAGCAGCTGTTCACATGTTGGATGAGAGTTGGAGATGAGACAAAAAGTCTTCTGTCGCTGCAGCAAATGTGCTTCGGAAACAAATGCGCACTTCACTCAAAAACTTCAAAAAAGAGCTTCAGCCCTAATGTATTCCATTTTTTTTTCTCTCTCTTTATCTTTTCCATTGATGTGACCTTTTTTTAGACGACTGAAATCTCGGTCACAGCAACTCCGAGGTCAATTTGATTAGATCCAGTGAAACATTCGGGAATATATCTTAAATGATTGTGCCATGTTTTTTTTATTTGCTTGAAATATCAAAGCATACACACTGGGCCTAATTTGTAATGGAAATGACTTTAATGACTTTCCTTAATGACTTAATGACTTAATGCCTTTAATGCGTAAACAAATTTCAAACAGCCAGACTTCATTTAACTGATTTTTTTTGGCCTTGACGCATATTTTATTTTAAAGTTTAGATAAGTGCAGCACTGGTGGTGTATGGGAGGCGAAATCAGGTTGTAGAGGGGTTTTGAGGCTGACAAAGATTTTCATAGAATTTGTTGCATGTCTTTGAATGAAAATTAATCTTAATACACACTGAAAATCACCAGGCCAAAACTGACCCAGTCCAATACATATGGATGCAACAGAGTTAAAGGTGCACTATGCAGTTTCAGGGGAGGGGGATTTGTTTACATTTGCGAAGCCCGCAGTTAATTTAAATACAAAACATATTACTCCACCACATGCAATTCTTATTATTGAATAATTCTATCATCATAAATAAAAACTCAATTATTCTGAGGAACCTGGAACCAAACGTAAGACTAGAATATGTTAGTAAACCAAACTGTAGGGCTTGCTGCTGTAAACAACAACAGTCAAACAGTAACTTTTCAGGAAGCTTTCTTACTTTCTAGCTTTTTAACTAGCTTTCTACTGGTCTAGGGGTCAAATTCTTCTTTGTGGATAGTGCTGTATAAGAATATACTACCTAAGAAAATGTTCACTTATATGACACACCCAAAGTTACTTAGTGCCCGTTTTAACTTTACCTTTATGGGTTGTTTAAGCGTAATTTCATATGCGTTATTTTTTTTAAATCTTGAATTGATTTGAATTGACAGTTCTACACTCTGCTCCTTCCTCGCTGCGTCCAACCAATCACAGCCCGGCTGGCCGCTGCCTCCACCAGCTGTCTCCTCCACACAGGGGGCCGTTTTGCACGCCGCACCCGGGATGTGCCCCTTGTACCCTGGGCAGTGCTGGGGAGGTGAGGAGGGAGAGGGGGGCTGGGTCTGTCTGGGACTCTTCCACTGCTGACTCATCTCATACACACACACACACACACACACACACACACACACACACACACACACACACACACACATACATACACACACAGGCAAGCGTTTCCCCTCTCTCTCTCGCTTTCACTCTTGAGAGGCAGCGGAGGAGCTGGGGACGGCGGCCAGTGGGTGCCGTCAGGCGGTGGTAATCTGACTGGATTACCAACCAGGTGGAAACATTCAGCCTCTCTACTCCCTGCACTCCTCCTCCTTCTCCTCCTCCTCCCTCTCTTCCTCTGCTCATATTCCCTTTTCACTGTGTTCTTTCTTTCTTTCCCTCTTTCCTACAACGGGCCCTTCTTCAACATTGACTATTAGCATAATCAGTAACCTTCACACACACACACACACACACACACACACACGGATATATGTAGTAACTACAGACCTTGTGTCTCTAATCGCACAAGCATAAACTCACGTGCACACACAATTTCTCTCTCTCTCTCTCTCTCTCTCTCTCTCTCTCTCTCTACGTCATTCGAGATGTTTCTGTGTGTGTGGAGGTGTGTGCAGGTAGGAGGGAGAAGGGGCGTGCCTCGTCTGTGCGGCCTTACGATCAAAGCCAGAGCTGTGAAACTTCCAGAGAGAGGTGAGACATTACCGACAGCATGGTGATGAATGGCTGCATGTAACACACACACACACACACACACACACACACACATAGCCACATACATTTGAAACAGCAGGATATTGTCCTCAACTAACAAGACTGAACGGGATGAAAGAAAAGGGAAGGATAGAGCGAGAAAAAAGAGAGAAAGAAAGAAATAAAAAATATCAGCAGAGATGGCCAAAGAGGAACGATTGAGAGAAGAGAGAGAGAGAGAGAAAAAGAAGCAGCACAGAGGTTATCTAGTCCAACCAAAACATTCTGATCATTGTTTAGTAGCGAGAAACCCTTTGTGTGTGTGTGTGTGTGTGTGTGTATGTGTGTGTGTGTGTGCGTACAGCTGTGCATGTGTGTGCAGTACACATGTAACATGAATGTGGGCTCTTTCCGTCTGTATTACTAGGTCACACAAACACTCTATCACACACACTACATACACAGTCATGTAAACAAAAACCGTCTGCTGTCTGGGAAGTAACACACCTGTTCAATGACAAGCTCTGCCACGCCCTCCATAATTCTGCACACCTGTGCTACTGCAGGCGAAACCTATCCTTAATCACACACGCACGTGCGCACACACACACACACACACACACACACAAACAGAGCCACTGCCCAGGGGCTAACATCACAGAAAAAGGGGGAAGAGAGGGAGAAGGAGAGAGAAGGAGAGAGAGAAAGAAAGGGGGAGAGAGAGCGTAATAAGGGAAAGCAGGAAA
The DNA here is from genome assembly GCF_949987685.1 of Ammodytes marinus. Lineage (NCBI taxonomy): Eukaryota > Metazoa > Chordata > Actinopteri > Uranoscopiformes > Ammodytidae > Ammodytes > Ammodytes marinus. The sequence goes on along the minus strand of NC_137224.1, from coordinate 14,598,265 downwards.
AGAGGGAGAAAGAAACTGGGAGGGGAAGGGGAGCAAGACAGACACCGATAGAGAGACAAAAGGCTTTTCCCACTGCTCCTATCAGTAATCTAAACGCCTGTGTAATATCATTGTGGAGGTTTTATCAAATGGGGAGCTGCGTCTTATGGCGTTGGTATGCGCCTGTCATTCCATCACCTTGTCAAAGCAGCCACCATATTCACACAGACACCATGCTGATCTAAATGAGAGGCTTCAGCAAATTGATGGATTGCAGGTTTTTTTTTTAACGTGGAAACAGGGAGAAAGAGAGGAGTATTTTTTTTTTTACTTTGAAATTCTGTAAAGTGATACACCCGATTTTGTGTTGTGAGAAGGTAAAGGAAAAAAATGTGTGTGTATATGTGTGTGTGTCTCTTTCCAAAGATCTGAAACAAACCCCCTGTTGTAACCCTCCTCCTCCTCCTCCAACCCTGGTACGGCCAACCCCACATCATATCTACCCCCTGTGCCGAGGCCTAGGGCCAGGCATACAGCTTTTTGAATCTCTAAGGGGGGGCCAGCACAAAGGTAACCCCCATCCTAACCTCCCAGCAAACACACACACACACACACACACACACACACACACACACACACACAGAGAGAGGGAGAGAGGGAGAGACAGAGAGAGAGAGAGAGACGTATCCCAACCCCCATCCCAAAACAACAATCCTCCGTGCCCATCATGTCAGTCAAAACCCCATCAGGGACATGCATGGAGAGTCTGGATATCTGGAATCTCAATACAGTGTCATGCACCTTGAGACCCAGCAAGAGGCCCTCTTGAATATATTTCAATAGCATTATCACCCCGGCATTACTACACTTTTTTTCCTTCTTTCAGACCCCCCCCCCCTTCCTTTCAACATTACAGAATCATTTTTAAATTGGACCATAATGCACGTCAGTGAGTGGCTAGTATCAGTCAAAGTGGAGGATGATCTGTTTAAATCGTTATAGGTGTGTTAGTCAAAAGCGTCTCTGTCTCATTTATAGGTTTCACAATGACATGGCCCATGTTTCTGCTCAAATCATTCCAGTCAAGTTTCAAGGAGACATACCGCTAAATGAGTCATGAATTATACCAAATATTTTATCAATGTAAAATAAATTAAATTGTATAAATGATTGTTTAATATATTTAAATATAGTAGCATTTAAATCTATAATTATGGAAATTATTTTACATATATTGTAGCATAATACAAACACTTATTGCATAATGATACAGTATAATACATGTTACACATTACATTCACAGTGACGCATTTTTGAACATATAGAGGATTTAATTTCTTATATTTAGGAATGTGTCTAAAAAAACTTGAATTAAGAAAAATAGTAAATAAAGAATTTGTATAATTTGTCATAAATAAATTGTAAATTGATTATATAAACTTAAGAGGGTTGTATATACTGTAGATCAAACAGTTATAAAAAACTAAATTCAGATATGGAGCTTCACAACATCACAAGGGCTCTTATGTTTGAAGACAAATCAAACTTATAAAAATATTATTGTTTTTTCAGGCAAGACAAGAGCAGGACCTCAAACGCACCAAATATCAACCTGGTTCGGTTTAAAATGTTGCAAAACAGTGCATGGAGCTCCATGTAGTTCACTGGAAATCATTATATTTCTTCCGAAAACATTTCTTTTTTAAATGGTTCAAAATTCCGGACTGGACGTCTGCGTCGGTTGTGCTGTTGTGTAAAACTAATGAATATGCAAATAAGTGCAGCCAGAGGATGTGTGGATCCCACCAACACACACACACTATCATTGATGGGCCCCGAGTCTACACCCTCTATTAAAACCGCTGCATTTGCAAACGATAATTAATGTGATTTCTCATCGGGCACGTGTACATGCATCCACTTTAGTCCAGTATATGGACACTGTATGATTCCAAGCGGATTCCTTTCTCTGTCCTTCTCTCTCTTGCTCAAACACACGCACACACACACACACACACACACATACACACACACACCTTCCCACCCCGCATGCAATCACTCCCCCTCCTCCTATTGAGACAGGATACCGAAGCTACTTGTTAAATCTAATGCATGCACTGTCAACCCATTCGCACCCCGTCACGTCCCCGCTCAATATAGAAACCGGATTTTCTGGTATTACCCGCACCTCTATTAACCAGAACACCCCTTCCACTTCCAGCGCGACCCCCAGTTTGTGACCAGAACAAGCCCAGCGATGTGCTCCCCGAACCCAGCACTAAAAAAGCCCCACTCTCCTGGAGCCAAACACACAGTAGTGGAAACAAGGGACGTGCTCGGCTAATAGCTTTAATTTATTGTTTAATGGGAAATATTTGCAGTGGAATTACCCAATTCTAATTAATTACATCAAATGGCAATGATTAGTTCTTTACTAATTGATGAAACCACATACAAAAATCTATGACCAGATTAAGCCACTGCAAGCGCATAACAATCCCTGGGTGATAAAGACGAGTAATCCCAGAATATTTCTGAAACCCCTCAATAGTTTTTATAGTCTAAAACCATAAAGGGAGAGTATATGCCCTAAAATGTAAAGTTAATCTAATTTGCCAAAGATGCCAAGTTTCTTTAAGAGGCACATTTCCCCACCATGTTCCAAATGTTTTGCTTTTACGTGAGGCTGGAACGCTAAAGTGATGAATTATATTCATTTCCATATAGCCTATTACGCGCGCGCACACACACACACACACACACACACACACACACACACACACACACACACACACACACACACACACACACACACACACAGAGCAGCTGTGTTATAAACAGTTCATTAAACTAAGGAAAACATAAACCGCATTTTTGCTCATTTTTCTAAATGCCAACAGAGTTCGAGTAATTTTCTTCAACAGTAAATCTAGCTGGTCCCAAAGAGCTTCAGCGTTTCCCCAAGTTTGTAATATGGAGAACATATGCTTCAGACAAAAGAGAGCGAATAGGTTTTTTTTCTTTCTTTCTTCAAACCCACATTTGTCAGTCATGCACGCGAAAAGAAAAAAAAAGAGCTGCATTCAAAACTGACCTGAGTGTGGTCCCATGGAGAGGTGCGATGAGTAGTATTTCCCGGGCTGGAAATGAGCGGGGTGCTGCACGGAGCCGTGGCCGCCCTGCACCATCCGAGACGCGGCGCTGTGAACCAGCGCGCTCCGCTCCGTCAGGAGGTGGTGCGGAGGAGCGAAATCTCGGCTTTCCATCCCGGCTGAGAAGCGATAAATCCCAAATCCCAAAGTAAAATCCGGAGGCACCGAAGGTCTCAGGCGCCGAGATGCAAATAATCCCCTTTATGAACTTCGGGCTCCCCTCGCATTGAGCGGAGTTTTGGCTTTGCAGGGTAAAACCTGAGTCCCCGTCATGTCCTACAAAAGAGCAGAGCAAGGAGACACGTCAAAGCGCTGACAATAATGAGCCAACGTATTGCGCTGTAGAAAAAGGCTGAACTAAGAGACGCTCGCTGTTGGTGTGTGTAGACAAACAACCCAGCATTTACAAAAGCAATTCAAATTTCCACAAAAACGTTTTTTTAAAAGGACTTATTTGACATGATATTCTCACTACTTTGGAACTATTCTGTTTCATTCCACGACGACTATATAGCGGCCCCTGGAAGGTGGGGCAAGTCTGTACTGCAGATAAGAAAAGGTGGCTATAGTGAGTTTATGTGGATTTACCCTCGACTACTACATCGTTGGCCCCAAATGAGGAGTCCTCCGCCTCCTCCTCCTCCCCATCCTGTGACCAAACACGATGCAAATAACGCACACGGGAGCTTTCTTTATCAGCGAAAAGAATGGAAACGAGAAGGGGGAGACTTGGCCCAGGTACAAACAAATGGTGCATATACAGTACAAGAGTTCTCAGCGGTAAAGAAAAAAAAACCTTACTCGAAGAAGGACGAGTTGTTAAGTCTTTAGTCCGAACACGGACCGGTCTAAAACAAGCAGGACCACGGGGGCTCTTGCACCAAAAATATGAAGAAAAGCCTTTGCAAAAGCAGTTTTTACTCATATTAAAGCACATTTGCCCTAGATCAAGACGACTTCTATGTATCCCCCAAAAAACCTGAGAGTCCACCCACGCAGGGCCCAAAAACAGAGGGAAACACACACGTTTCAGCTATGATTAATGGTTGTTGTTTATGTAAATGAAGTTTGATGTCTTTCCTCATTCACTTGTCATATAATCTGATCCACTCACACGTTTAACATGTGGTTGTGTCTCTTTAGACGACAGGATATTTCTTTCTTTATTTAATTTTTTTTGAATGGCAATAAAACATGGGATTGGTATAAACTCAAAAGACACACACACACACACACACACCAACATTTCTGGCTTGGATCAATAGTGTTTAATGTATGACTATCATACATTAAATCTGATATCTGTTTTTTTATGTAGTTACCAAAATTGTTTCGCCCTTAATGTTTGGCTTTTTATGGTTCGCGCGCCACCAGGTTCTTATTTGCGTTGTTGCTTATTAATGAAAACGGCTATGAAACAGCTATTTCTATCAACTCCTACGGAGTCAGCAGCAGCAGTGGCCCCTCGCCTCGTGGCAATGGCAGAACCCCATGCATCTCTGCTATACGTACAGTATATGTAGGCTACACTGTAATCACAAACACAAATCAAATCACCTTTCTGCTCCGGTGCCAAAGAGCGGGGCAATAAACAGTGAAATAGACTAGGAAATCATCGACTTTATATGTATGCCTTAGCCCAGGTCATTTACTTAAATAGGGCTCCATGTGACGCGCAGATATAGGGAGAGAGCTGGGTGCCTGTCTGCGCTCGCCAAACACACCTCAGCAGTCCATCTATTAGGCCTTTCAATGCATGGCACGTCCATCTAGCGCTCTGTAGATGCTGATAGCACCTCCCAGGAATCAACGATAAAGGAACAAAGAAAATATCAAATGCTCTGGTGTGGACCAGGGGCTTATGAGAGGTGCATAAGAATATAGGGCTGCATGAGCTCGGATATGCAGGTCTCCTTTTACGCACACGCACTCTATCAGGCAAAAGCTGCTCAAGGACTCCAACTTTCAGGGATTGTGTGCGTGTGAGGGGTTTTTCTTTGGAAAAAAGGGGGTCTTCAAAGTTCAGCAGCTTTACAAATGTGTTTGTGAGTGCGTATGCGCGCGCGTGTGTGGGTTTGCATGTGTGTGTGTGTGTGTGTGTGTGTGTGTGTGTGTGTGTGTGTGTGTGTGTGTGTGTGTGTGTGTGTGTGTGTGTGTGTGTGTGTGTGTGTGTGTGTGTCTTTGTAGTGTACGTCCAAATGCTCCCAAGCACAACATATCCAATGCGTTCGAATGTTTCCCTTAAGATATATAACCCAAAGTGCGAGTCGTTTAAATAATTTAATTTGCCTTTTGTTTGTGACAACCACGTTATAATTTTTCGACCACATCGAGTCGACAGCATGAGGAAAAAGGAGGGTTAAAAAACAGGATAGAAACGCAGGCTACTGCAAGCGCACTGGGAAGGCAAAATGGACTCTCTCCTGTCCCCTAGGCTGTGAGAAACAATGGCCCTTCTCTACGGGACATCAATCATAAACCACTCTCGTCTGACGTTTGTCTATACATTTTTAAATTTTCAGGCCGTAAACACACGTCCTCGGTGTTTACATACCACGTCAACAGAGAGCCACTCAGGATACATTTAACAACCTGAATCTAAATCCCATGTTATCGCACGCCACGCAAACAAAACGACGTGAGCATATCGCGCGTTACAGTTTGGGGAAATTTATAATGCTGTACAGTGTGTGTGTGTGTGTGTGTGTGTGTGTGTGTGTGTGTGTGTGTGTGTGTGTGTGTGTGTGTGTGTGTGTGTGTGTGTGTGTGTGTGTGTGTGTGTGAGTGTGTGTGTGTGTGTGTGTGTGTGTGTGTGTGTGTGTGTGTGTGTGTGTGTGTGTGTGTGTGTGTCTACGTGAAATACTTCCTTCCACTTCACACAGACTCCCCCAAACCCCATACACGCACACACACACACACGCACGCCAACCAAACACACACACACACACGCACACACGCCTCCACCATTCCTTCCCTGCAAAGGGTCAAACTATCGCCAGATGAAAATCCCCCAACAAAAGTAGCCAATTCTGGTCCAAACGACGTTACATGAACTCAGCACAAAAGCCAACAAAATCCGCGAACAATTGTGTTTTTCAGATCTCTTGCAGTTGAGGTTTTATACTAAAAATACGCTTTTTGTGCAATTAAAACATAAATCTATTGAATCGTTAAGAGGTGCACCTTTGGCAGAAAGGCTAAAAGGGAATTAAAATGCATCCACTTTTGAAGTAAATTGGGTTGAGAGGCCAGCTCGTTCGCCTTCAACTATTTTGCAATAAAGTAAAGTCACAAAGCGTAACCGGGACACTAAATCCGGATGTTCAGAGGCCGGCTAAACAGGAGAGACAAGCCCGGCCGAGTCGAAGACAGCCCGGCGTCTGCAAGGCTTCACACACCGAGGGGGGGATGCAGCGAACAGAGCACTGCAGTTGGCAATAAAACTGCTCTGTCTCCTTCACTCTCTAACACACGCGCACGCGAGCACACACAACGATAGGAAACTAACAAAGAATAATCTACAATTCATGATCTATAAAACTACAGGAATGACGAAGCTCTCTGAAAAGCGAAGGGCTTTGAATAGTATTTTGAATGGATTAGAAACACGTAAGAAATGTGGCTGTTAGGAGAGGTCAAATCAAAAAAGTGACAAGCCTTCACAATGGACAGCAGAAAAAAACACAGGCAGTAAAATACCTGGAGTGAATCCTCCAACATAATGTATTACCATGACATGTGTTGCTTTAATATTACATTATTGTTCTGTAATGTATATAGCAGTCATATCCGCTTGCATTTGACCATTTACCTCTCTAAAGGTATAGCCTATGACAGTGGATATATGTATAGCGATTTATATTAAAATAATGGATCCATCTCTATTAGAATAAAAACAATTTAAATAATCCTCCTCTCCTGCATGCAGCACTTGAACTCAAAAATCGACATTTACTACAACCATTAAAAAGATGACAGAACACACACAGCTGTACAATAATGTCCTATGTACTTACTGGCATAAGTTATATCCGTTGCACGGCGAGTACGGGTCTAAATGAAAGAAAAAGTACAAAAAATATTCAAAGCGAAAAATCCCCGAGTCGCAGAGGTGAAACATGTGGGATTGATTACATCCTATGCTGCTGCTGCTGCAGACTGTGGCGTACAGTCAGTTGAGGTATGGGAGAGACGCATCGTAGAAGTTCAGGCTTGTAGTGAATCGAGGCTCGTTCATGCAGCCGGAGACTCAGACACGCCGGGAGGAGGAGGGGGGAGGAGAGGGAGGTGGGGGGGGGACGTGCGACTGTGCGCGCGCGGGGAGAGGTGAACGCGCAGGCCTATTGGTTTGAGAACGACAATGTGAAAGCGTGCCCGTGAGGCGCCCCACACCACCGTCCCTCCCCGCCCCCTACCCAGCCCTTTCCTACACACACCCTCACCCCTCACTCTATCCCCCTCCTCCCCCCATCGTCGGTAAACACACGCCGCCATTGGCTGCCGTCAGGAGCCAATGAGGAAGCAGTCGGAGCCGCGGAGCGAAACGGCGGGCGTTTGATTTGCAGCCCTCGGCGCACTGCTGCGTGCACAAGCGAAAATGCGAGGAGACAGGCGGCACTAGCTCGGCGATGTTGAAGCAGCGCGAGACGGAGAGAGAGAGACCTAGAGGAACCGGAGCCGTACGGCGCTGCTGCCTGTGCCTGCACTTTCTGATCACTGGTGGAGTGCAAACAGCATCTAGCCTATTCCGTGTGATCCCAACGCAGTTCAGTTCAAATGCTGTGTGCGTGTGCTCCGAGTGTAACGTTATTTTGCTCTGTGACAGCGATGATGATGTGATAGTTTTATTGATGCTCCTTTTGGGAAATCCGACTTTTTTCTCTCTCTCGTTTTTTTCTTAATAAATCCTTATTTGCAGAATTTGTAGGCCTGTGTGATTTATTGGACATGCAGGCTGTTTGCAATGCAACACATTTTGATAGGATTCAGATAAGAAAAATGTAGGATCTAGTTGATTGGCAAGAAGTTAAGAGTAAGTTTGATATAGAAAATGTGTCCAATAAGATAGGAGAAAATCTAAAGGAGGCTTTAATCACATAGTCACTCACTCTCTTTGAATCGTCCATTAAGCTCCTCTGCAGCTTGACCACAAGCATGCATTTCTTCTTTATCAGCTCAGCCTAATTGATCAAAATGCGATACAGATAGACGGATCTTTTATTGAACATTACATTATTATGGAAACGACCTTTAAAAGCAGGTAAGCTATTTTTGAGAAAAGGTTCCTGTGTTTTATTTTCATGTGCATTTGTTGAAATGTTAAGAAGGGTTACACATACATTCAAGCAAAATAGGCTCTAGTATATTCAATATTTTATGACAGTATGTTTGTTTACCTGTCTGTCACACACTCAAATTCACACATAGGGCAAATTGAATCACTGCGTAATTTGAAAGCATTACTGTCCCCGGGGTTAGCCTTGCGCACGGTTCACTAATTTAGCCAATTAAAAGTGGAAGGATATGGGCTTGTGTGTTTCCATGTCGAAATATATGAGCTGCTATAGGCTAATATTCTCGTGCAGGTTTGTTTATACGTGGAGGCAAAGGGTTAAAACTCGGGGGCTTCGGCCCTGCGACTCTCCCGATTGGCTGGCGCGCTGCCAGAGTGCTGTCAATCATCGAGTGTAAACAAGGCTCTGATTGGCTGCTCGCCAGTCCGCACTGGGCTGCCTGAAAAAAGCAATTACTGCCCCTGCGGTTTCAAGGCGGCCCCGCGCTGAACGATGAAAGGAGATAAGGAGGGGCGGTTTCAAGGCGCCCCCCACGGCGAACCCCGTTGGCCCCAGAGCAAAAGGAGAGTCAAGAGTGACTAAATCAAAGGGAATACGGTAAAAGGAGGGAAATTACACGTTGTATTAAATGTAGAGGCTAGATTCGCGGAATGGTGCAATAACAACTTTGTGTTCAGAAAATGGAGGAGAAAACGGCAACCAGAACCGGAAAACAGCTATTGCGCTGCTCCGAGGGAGCTCTTTCTTTCTTCTTTTTTTTTTTACAAACAAGAAGGTAGAAAAGTTTTTGTCGAGAAGGGAGTCGGTGGAAAGACAGCGATAGGGCTGTTCAGACACAAAATCAGTAGATATTCTCGCCTAAATCCTAAAAGAGAGAATATACTACTGGATCGTCAGGACTCGGCTCTCATTGAGCTGCTGCGCCTAAAATGTTTACTCTAACTTTTTATGGCCAACTGTTCAATAATTAAGTGGACATTTCCGCTTTAACACAGCAGCCTCAACGGTAGGTCAGTTATAATTTTTTATAATTTTTTTCTGAAAGGCCAAACAGGAGGGGACGTTATAGAAATACACCATAATTTTTATTTTTTTTATTTTTAAGTTTACTGAAAACAAAAAAATACAAAAAAAAATGATTATATGAATATAAAAATATAATAAAAACATACGTGTCCTTGATGATAAAACATAAAAATGTCAAGTGAGCAAATAAATGTTTCAAAACCAAAAACTTGATGTCAAAATAATGAAACTAAACAGAACATTGCAATGAAGTATATACAATGAATCAGGGCTGCAGCAATTATTTAATTTATAAAAAACTCATTTCAGTGCGTCTGTTTCTTTTGAAATCATTATTGTTATTTATTTTGGCGCCTCTCCTCAAGCCAACAAGGCATCAAATATTCAGTAATGTGGATGCATGAAAAGCAAAACCTTACAGGCTGTTTGTCTTTAAGCTGGGCTTGTCGAGAGCTGACATCAGTGAACGTGCACCTCATAAAGTATATGAAGACCGTTCCAACTGATGTCCCTTTACATTAAAACTGAGACTCGCTCCCTCGCTCGGGTACAACCCCTCCAACAAAACACACTGGACAAAGGAGAGCCAGGCTGCTCTGCGGCCGATAGATCGCCCATAAACTGTGTGCGCCGAGGAAGAAGAAAAAAAACAGACTTTGATCTATACGGTGGAGTGAACTGAGATATAATTCAAATCAAATAACGCCAAAGCGATCAGATGTATCACGTCTGTAATTAGATAATCGTTGCCCTCTTTTCCTTTTTACATAGTCAGCCTGCATTCCAAAGCCCAGCGCTGTCCAATGGGCTTCGGCCACCACGTGTCCACACACACGCGCGCGCGCACACACACTGTGAAAAAGCTGAAATCCTGCTAAATTCACAGTTGTAGAAAGTCGATATTTATAACATTCCAAATGTGCTCTACAGCCAGATGCATAACCGCGAATTATTATGCATTAGAGTGCATCAGGATGGCAAACATAAACCTCTGTGGAGTTCTTCAACTCATTATCTGATGCCTCACATCCATCAAAATATAAAGGCTATATTTATTTGGTGCAGCCTCAGTAAGAAATAAATAATAATTAATATATACAGGTATATGATATAAGATAAAGGTGTATCTCATGTGACTGCATTGGTTCAAGGAGGCAGTTTGGATCACAGGATCATTACTTAACCTTAACTTTATCCTAAGTTTGCAACGACCATACTATTGACGCTGTTTTGAAACAATTGCGAAAAAATATTAAGTGCAACAAATACATCAAACACATTTTTGTTTTGGGGGTTTGAGTCAGGGAAATGAGTGCTGTCACTTTTCATAATCTAAACTGCTTGGACATCTTAAAAACCAATGCCAGAATGTATATAGGCTACAGTAACCAAACCACACAGAATTTTTTTTGGCCATATATATATATATATATATATATATATATATATATATATATATATATATATAGAGAGAGAGAGAGAGAGAGAGAGAGAGAGAGAGAGAGAGAGAGAGAGAGAGGTACACACACACACACACAGCATCACAGCATATAGCCTATATATTGTTTGCCTGTTCTCTCCACCAGTGTTGCCCTCAGCACTAATGACAGAGGCACAATAAAGAATCCTGTTCCGCTGCTCACAAAAGGGGTCCGGCACTTAAAACAGAAATCTGCATTTAATTTATTTAGTGACAAGGAAAAGCCTTTTATTGCTTGATTTTTATTGGTTCTTTCTCGCTTAAAAGGTGGGGGTTGGGTGTGTGTGGATGAGTGTGAGTGTGTGTAGAGAGAGACAGAGAGAGAGAGAAAGAGAGAGAAAGGATAACACACAGACACACAGACACACACACGCACACGCGCGCGCGCACACACACACACACACACACACACACACACACACACGCCTCTTCTGGTCCGTGTGCCAGCGCGAGCTACCCTATACAGAGGTGGGGGGGCGCGCGGATAATTAATGCGGATTGACTGATTGCTCTTGAAACAGACCGGTCCTGCGCGCGGATTGTCCTCGAGCAATGAAGCGTTCCTGACTGACACTTTCCACCTTCCCTTCTTTGCTTCCTTCTTCCCCTTTTTTTCCTCCTTCTCCCCCTCTCTCTCCTCACAGCGGACCGGTGTGTGTGAGACTCTCCCTACCCCGGCGAGGAGCCACACATCCCGGCCGCTTTACTGCCCTGCATGCCGGCCAGACGACGCCGTTCCATCCCCTCTGGAGATGTAGTGGCGTCCGTGCATGAGTGTGCCACAATTGAATGGATGGAAAATTACATACAAAATACACAAGCAAACAAATGAATCAGGCATGCAAACATTATTTATAGGTTATTCTGTTTCGAACAACATGTCGCTATACAGAAACCATATGTTTGCGCGCAACTTGGCGTGCTTCAGTTCGGTGAATGCGTCAATGAACTCTACCGCAACTTTACCTCATGAGGAGTTATGTCTCCGCATAAAAGAAAGGTGGATACGCCATTTTCCACGTGTTAAAATGTGCCTTCAAAGCGGTTGCTATAGACCTACCCTGTGCTGCATCCCCAACATTAATTGAATAAACTTTTGAACGTCTAAGTAGGACCACATGAAAAAGCATAATTCACAGTCAAAGGGAAACACATTGGCGAGGCTGGTTTTTAAATGAGGTCCAAATGGAGAGCTGTCTCCACGGGAGGCCCTCCATACTGGGCAACAGATATTTCTGATTGCCCTTTAATGATGTGAATTTCCAGGGCCGTTCACCGGGGAGACGCCCCGGTTGTCCAAAGGTGGTGCAACCGTCATGAGACAATAGAGTCATATTTGAGTAGAAAAGCAAGCCAAGCTTTTTGGACTATATTTTGAAGAAAAAAAAATGAAAAAACACAGCTGTTCTGTGCGCTCTGGGCATGTTGCAGCGCTAGTGTTGGTACGTCGTTCCATTTTGGTGGCCAATAACGCGTAAGTAGACTATCAACCTCGGCGAACAACAATGGCCCCCATAACTAACTACTTGTAAGAAGAAAAAGAAGAAAAAGAGGAAGAAGAAGACATGATGGAGTCGGAAGTTGACTGGACACGAAAACAACGTGACCTTTTCTTCTCTGTGTGCGCACGCAGGACAGACGCTGCTGGTTCTGATCTATCTGACAGAAAGGCTGCAGAGGAGCTCCGGCCTCGCCACGGGTCACCAACATGTGAAATAGTTGGCAGGTAAAATATATATATATATATAGAAAAGAAAAGAAAAGAGAAGACGACCAAAAATGTTCTACTTCTTAAATGACTAATGGCGTGTCTTCGGACACCTTTGGATCTAGAGGAGGTTGCCGCAGAAGAAGATGGTGGCTCGGGCACCAAATTAGTGCCTGTCACACAGCCATATATCCATATATCCGGTTGGAACCACCACCAGGCCTGTATTGGTGAGATGAAAGCGCCCGGCATCTATTTATAGGCCATCAAAACAAGCAGGTGGAGGCTTTAATTATCATTACCATTTGGACATAAACAGCCATAGCGTGTGTTTTCTTTATATATCATTTATATTCAGACGGGAGGAGAAGTGAATCTTAACAGCCAGTGAATGTTGATATTATAGACGCAGAATAATGGGATGTAATAAGTCGTGTGCCTGACGTGGAACTGACCAAGTGGCAACTCGTTTTGGGCATTTTTCCTCGCCAATTTTCTATAGCACTTCCCAATGCCCCCATGTATACACACACGCGCACACACACACACACACACACACACACACACTTTCATGGAGATGAAGGCAACATCATTGTTTTTCTGTTGCTCCAAGACTTAAGATCATAAAACATGTATTGGAAATTCTCTTAAGCCAAAGCATGCAAAAGGTGTTGGTGTAATAATAGTGTAATGCTAAGTATCTCCACTACATGGGCCATGGGGTCAACAGGTCAGCTGGCTTTCTGCAATTTATCACTCAAAAACTTTAACTAAATGCAATTGCTTTTTTTTTCAACAGAAACAGTCTTGTCTTGCAACACATTTCTTTGCGTGACTCACAACATTAACAGTGAAAAATAAACATTTAAAACATTAAGTCCTCTTGTGGACTGTTGCTTAACCATGTCGGTCACGACCGTCATCAGAAAACATCTCTGCATCTGGTTCATCTCACAAAGAGAAAAAAAAAATTCAAAAACAACTTGATTTTGACTAAATAGATACTGGCTGACCACAGCAGCCAAAAACATTAGGGTCTTAACAACATGCATCTTCTGACAAGGTCAAACTATCAAAAGAAAAAAATATATAATTACAATTCTGACTCAACTTTAAACCAGTCGTGGGTCCAATAACAACTGTTAAATTAAGAATGATGCGATTTCATTATAATCTATGCGCACAGCATATGATAATAATATGGCTGCAAACAACAATGTTTGAACTGAATTTATCGTTCACTGGCTTGTCTGTTATGACTGTATATTTTAGCTGGTTCTGGGACATTTACTTGTTGTCCCTAAAATATAATCAAATGAAATTGAAATAAATTAATAATCGAACCAAGAAGTAGTTTTTATTTAAGTGCCAAGGTGCAGCTACTTTCAGATGGAAAACATAATTATATGGGTGTGAACATTACATTTGACTTAAGTCCAAGACGTTTACCACAAATGATTGACAAATTAGACGTTGACAGCAATGCAATACATTAAAGATGTTGATCCATTACTGTAAAAGCAAGGAGATCATTGTTTAGGTCTATATGGAATTGTGTAAAATCCATTCTTCATCTTAACCGAAGCTCCATCAACTACATTACATCTATCGTGATTGCCCCTTTTCCAAACTGAGTCAGAAATCAGAAATGTGACCTGAAAAGACGCGTGTCATCTCGCATGGATGACTGTGTGTGTGTGTGTGTGTGTGTGTGTGTGTGTGTGTGTGTGTGTGTGTGTGCGTGCGTGCGCGTGAGAGGGCAGGAGATCAACAGCGACTCCGTATCTATACCGTGTTACGTAACTTAATATAGCACAAGTGAGCCTGACAAAAGTCTAACACCCAACGGTAAAGTCGATCAACTAAAGGGAACTACACTTTACATGGTTGATTCAACGCCTGTGTGTGTGCGCGCGTGCATGCTTGCATGCGTGCGTATGGCACATGCCCCCCGAGAGGCCCAAACTGATCAACCTTCTAATAATAATTGAACAGTAAAGATGGTCAGATGGTTTACAAAAACATTGTCGATAGAATTTTATAGCCTATGTTAAACATTGTTTTATATATCTACAATGATTATACATTACCTATACATTTTAAAGCTGTTGGAAGCGTAAAAGAAAGTTGCGCAGATTACGCAAACGCCTGTTTTTAGTTGTGAATAAAATGAGCTCAAACACCATAATCCATGATGCAATCTAAAAGGGCATATACATAAATAAATGAAAACATAAATAGATAAATGGAAAAATTCTTTTTTCTTGGGAGAATATTGGATCCCTGGAGCCACTGACCGAAAATAGATCCCGGCATTAAAATGATGAATTACTCTGACAATGCTTAAACATAGTACAAAATACATCACCTACCTACAAAACGACAGGCTCCTTATAGCGCATACTTGTATTTAAGGAAATAAACCGAAAAATGAACAACCTAATAGAGTCTTTCTTACACCCCAAAACCTGACAACTCGAGAGACGGGGGGGAAAAAGCTTGCATGGACTTAAATAGCGCTCTGCTTCCTTACGCGTTCGCTCTCTGCTGCTGGATTTATCCACCGAGGGGTTTTCCCGAATACAAGCTACGGATCCTGTAGATGCAAGTCTCCACGAGGTTGTATAATAGAGAATTTATGTCTGGGTGACGCGTCCTCTCTCTCCCACAATGGAGCTGAAGCGCTGACATTAAACAGAAAATTGATGGAGAAACTCTCTCTTTCCCAGGCACACACACACTCTCTCTTTCTCTCTCTCTCTCTCGACAAGGAGTAGAAGGGAGTTTTCTAGCATTTTCTGTTTTTTTTATCAGGGGAGGGGGCAAAGGGACATCACCAAGCATGCTTTGGAGTTACACACCCACTCCCACCTCACCAACATATATCCTTATATATAGTGTATAGGCATCACACACACATTTACGCACAAGACACTCACACACACACACACACCGTTTTTTCCTGACCACTAGTGTTTTGTTTGCATTTGTGATTGTGCTGAACCGAATGCACAGAGGAGGAGGGACGCAGCGAGGCCTTCCCTCCATTCCTCGTGCATCTTTGATAACAGGAGATTCGCAACAACAAGCCAGACTTGTATCAAAGTGAAACAACGAGGTATTTGGGGTTTTCCTTCCTCTGTCTATACAATGTGTGTGTTATCCTATAACCGTGGTGTGGTGGAAGGTAGGCAGACCGTACCAAACTCCTCAGTTTGTATAGTTATTTGGAATAGTTCGAGTCTGGCATGAAAAGGAGCTATCAGCTTTTCCCTGAAAGTCCAATTGATATTTGTTGATAGTGGCCGTCAATTGCCTAATGATAGCCTTAATTACAGCCTCGAGGTCACCCACCTTCGTTTAAATTCTGCTCTATGTTCCCCCGAGTTTTAAAAGGTATTTTGTTCCGAGGATGACCGGCCGGGTAAATACTGCGGTGCCATGCACACACACAGGCTCAATTGTAAGGAGCGCTATAAACATTTAGCACAGGCGTTAAAGAGTCCACGGCGTTTTCTGCGCGCTCGCCCCGCAAGCCTTTGATCAAGTCCAAACGGTCCAGACAAGTTTGTGCGTAAAAGTCAAATTTATCTCCCGCTTTTTCTCCACAGAAAAGGAAGCTCACAGTGCTGCTGCTGCTGCTGCTTCGGTGTGTCGCGATATGGGACTAAACAGACAAAAGACGTGATTGCAAAACAATCGTGGACTAAAAATAAAAAACCAAACACAAGTTTCCTTTCTGTGAAGGCGTTTTACTGAAGATGCGTGAAGTAAATGAGCCGCGGGTTGGAGAAATGAATGGGGAAGAAAGCGGAGTCTACACGAGCTGCAGCTTGGAAATAAATTGCAGAAACGCGGCGGTTGTTGCCGGAGAGTTTCTTCTTCCCCCTCCTTCCCAGATGGGACCTCAGCCTCGGCTTTCTCCTCTTCTCCCCCCACCACCACCACCTTCCACCCCGCAGCCCCCACCGGCTGCCCCCGTGGGTCATCACTTCAGGAGCACGACCACGTCACCACTTTAACCCCTGCATCACCGCGTCCCGGACATCAGCGAGGAGGCTGGGGGACATGTGGGGTTGTGCACGGGGGGAGGGAGGGCAGGAGGGGGATCCCCAAATTGGGGTGAGGTGGACCTCCAGGCGGGTCCAGGGGGTCTCTGGCAAGATGAGGAACAGGTTTCTTTCAATTAATCTAATTCGGTGGAAATTCACCCTACTACTGCATGCAGCTTACATTAGAATAACTGCTGTAATTAGTCTGCAAAGGCTTAGGCTACTCATTGTTGTTTTTCTCCCCAACTACACATTTCAATTGAATGCCATTTAAACAAGGGAATCAACTTAGTGATAAAGTCATTTGTTGTATTTGCAGGCTATAGAAATGTTTGGATGTTTTTGTCACATCAAGCAGATTCCCAGCAGCTCTCTCCAGATGTTATTTATTATTCATATATATTTAGTTATATATTTCTGGGGGTTGGTGGACTCTGACCTTAAGACTTTTCCCATTGAAAAACAAGAGATATGCTTTACAAGGCCGGGCAACTCCACTTAAACAAACTCAGCAAAGTTCAAGGCAAGTCATTCTATCATGACCTGTCCAAAACCATCACTGTCCCCATGGCAATGTTGAAAAATAGAAATAGGTTCTCAAGACCAAAAGCAACAATACATATATAAATCCTTCCAGTATGGTTTTGGCTTTGCCTTTGAAAGGGATTTATGGGAAGGGGAAGTGGGAGGGTCAAGGCAGACCCCACCCACACAGGAACGTGACCTTTATTTGTCTCTGTGATGGCCTGCTGTTGCATTGTGGGTTTTGCAGTTGGCCTATATATATAT
Organism: Ammodytes marinus; assembly: GCF_949987685.1. Lineage (NCBI taxonomy): Eukaryota > Metazoa > Chordata > Actinopteri > Uranoscopiformes > Ammodytidae > Ammodytes > Ammodytes marinus. Next base: position 14,580,785 of record NC_137224.1, on the reverse strand, counting down.
ATTAAGGCTCAAACATATTCACTAAAGTTGCAAAGATGAAGGACACTTCCATCTTGAGTGCATTGAATTTGATTCGGATTTATCTAGTTACACATGTGTATCATATTCTAAATGAGAATTTCCATTAATTTCTATACACATTTTAGAATATTTTTAGGACTTTTGACTGTACTGTGTGTTTGTTTTTCATTTTTAAAACCCTATTTCTGTCATTTCACAAGGGAAATAAAGTGCTTTTGTTTTTAGCAAATGCCTCCCAACCATGAGAACCCATAATATCACCGCAGTCTTTTGAACAAACCCAGTCTGCGAGCCTTATGATCATCCCTTTCTCACCCCTCTGTCCAGCCCAGTTCTTTTTTTTCTGCACAAATTTTGCGTTTCTGTGGTCGGCATTCAAAATTGTTGTGTGGCAGATTTCCAATATGTTTTTGTTCACTCCAAAACCCTTTTGAAATAGCTCCCCTTCTGCTTTACGTCTTTTGGAAACTCAGGTTGAGCCTATTTCCTGTCATAGTCTTGATGAAGCCTCTGGTCGTCGTCGGTCGAACACATTCTCAGCTGCAAATACAAACTGGCTGTAGGCTGAACAGTCAAAAGAGATGCCATCCATCCACACACACACACTCACTCATCCATCTACTTTTACTTGCAGGACATTTCTGTCTTAGTCCTGTCTTTATTCCACCGTGGCCTGCAGCCTGAAATGCGACACTCCCCTCCTCATAAGAAGAACTGGTCCCAAACAGGGGCCAGTCTAAACCCCCCCTGGCCAGCCTGGGCCCACTCTGCTCCGCACTCTGCTCGTGTTGGGTAAACATATCTCAATGGAGATACTATCAGAGGTGTCAGGTGTTTTTTTTTTTCACTTCTGGATTCCTTCACATAGTGTGGGTTATATAGGTAGCACCTGTTGGAACAAAGTCTTGTGGCATTAAAGAGTCCTTGTCTCTTGGAGCAGGACACACATTTTTTTGCTGAGGGGGTGTGAAATTCTCCAGATAGTTGTTTAGCAAACTGTCATACTGTATGTCATTACGTAGTAAACACATTGACGCAGGAATCATCTGTAATGTTCACCGCAAAACACAGCAGCTGCAGAAAAAGGACAATACTGCTCATCCTTTGGAACAGTTGGTGTGTGTGTGTGTGTGTGTGTGTGTGCGTTGACGTCAAGCTGATCACGATCTTCCATAAACATATGGTGGTGCTGATAAACGCAGACAAATATTTGAGTTTTACTCTCTATGTGATGCTACTCATTTGCTGTGATTTAAGTTGCTCACTCTTATATGTATGGGAACCCTTATGTGTGTGTGTGTGTGTGTGTGTGTGTGTGTGTGTGTGTGTGTGTGTGTGTGTGTGTGTGTGTGTGTGTGTTTGACACACAGCTGCAATAGGTTAAGAATCGGACACTAAACCTGTTTCTGGTTACAATTTGAGGCCAGCTCCTCTTTTGGCAAATAGAAAACACTTCAAGGTGCCACAGGACCAAAAAGATGGTGCCGCTCTCTGCAGTTTACATGGTCATGTGATTTTTGGAGAACGGACGTTGTTTGCCCCAGAGCCAAGTGCACAGCTCGAACACGGACACAGACACAGACACGGACACACACACACACACACACACACACACACACACACACACACACACACACACAAATGTACTTCTTCAAGTTTATAGAGGCCCAGTGACCCCAAAGGTGAGCATAGCTGCATAACTGAGACAGCCACAAAAGGGTGAGCTAAGAGAGCAAAGCATCCTGGGATATGACTTCTGTGCCTAAGCACTAAATTCTTTCATCTTTGCTCTCATATTGTAATGCATATCAGTCATAAAAGAGTGTTACATCACCGCGCACATACACAGTGGTGCCTTTATCTTGAAGCTGCCATGTAGGTCTTCATCTCTGCCTGTGAGTTATGGGGTGTATGCATATTCTATGAAGCAGCATTAAAAACCGCAGCGTACCAAAGTGACAAACAGAGACATCTCTTAAACGTCATGCCAGGCCATTCACCCCTCCATGCCATGGTCCATCCATCCTCTTCTCTCTGGGCTCTTTTTTTAGTTTTATATTGCAGCTGCAGATGCGGCAGCCAGAACAGAAACAAAGCTAGCTTTGTGCCCCCCCCCCTCCCACACACACCCTCGTCCCCTCGCTGTCTGCTGACGCGTTTGCTTGTTCTCCATGTCCCCCTTAGCCCTTGTTACCCTTCCAATCTTTCACTAAAAACTTCTTTTCTTCCTTTTATAATTTTTCTCCTCCCTTCACCACAACCCACCTCTTCTCCTCCACATCTGCAGCAGCATCACGCGGCTTGGCATGGCCGGCCCCGAAACAGTCATGTGATCTGCGCCGTGTCTGTAGCCTGGGAGAAGAGAAGGGGAAGTGTGTGTCAAAGCCCTGTTTCCTGGCCCAGCTGGGAGGTCAAAGGTCAACTCAACGCTGATGCAATCGCTCCCAGCAACATAAAGGGCCGACTCACTTTTTACCCTGTCGCTAATGCCATCTTTCCTTTCTTCTTCTTGGCTTTTTTGCCCTGCGGTCTGACCCCAATGTCTCCATTTAAATCCTGTTGATTACTGTGATTAAATAATATGGTTAAAACATCTTAGCCAGAATCTCCACAACATCAAGTCCTTTATCACAACAGGAGCTGGAAAGAGCTGGAGAGTGCAGCAGCAAAGGGTGAAGCCTTGAGGCACGCCGGGAACAGGAATGTGTACCTATCGCTGTGATTTAAAGTTGAACAAATCGACAGTTTCAAAATATGTTTGATTTTTTTGTTGTTAAAGAATACTTACTGTGGAATTTCTAGATCTAGATAACCACTAAAATCGAATCATCTAAAACGCATCTGAAGCTCATTCACATATGACCGATTTTTTTGGGGGGGGATGTTTTAACGTATTCTTTATGCAATAGACATCAGCTATTCAGCTCACTGTCAGTCCAGGTGCATTTGCTGTGTAACGCAACCGTAAGCTGATGCTGCTACAGGTGTGGTACCAGGAAGCATGGGTGCATTGTAGTCCCACTGACAAAGCTCCTTCATCCACTATATACAGCCATCCTCCCTAACACTAGCCCTGTGTATCCACCCTCTGTTGATCATGGGACTGAGTGAATGTGGCAATACCAGGGGCTGAAGAATGAGTGGAAAAGTTCAGAGTATTTTACTGAGCTGATGAAAGAGAGTAACATTTAGAGAGAGGGGGAACGGGATAATTTATAGGTTCATGGTTGCTATAATCAGGATTGCTTTTGCGTCTGGTTTGATTTCAACCAAATGTGGTTCCAAGAAAACCCTTAATTGCCGCCCTTGAGGCCAATTGTTATTTGTGATATCGGGTCATATAAATAAAATTGACTTGACTGTTTGGTTTCATGAGCCCCGGAGATAATCCACCAACCAGATAATATAGGATTTTGTTTGCTTGTTTTTTGAATAAAGCAAAAAAAAAAGGTTAAAAAAAATCATGCAATAAAAAACATATGTTTAGAACATGTGCACAATATACAATGTGGCTGCTGCTGCTTGCCCTCTCTTCCCTTAAAACACACACACACACACACACTGCCCCCCCCCCCCCTGCACAACTGACAACTCCTCACCACCTTTCTCCTCCAATATCATCCCAGCGTCCATAACGACAGATTTGTTTATGTGGCATGTTGTGGTGGACTTTACTTGAAGCAGAGGCATTAAAACATCCATCTTACTGTGGATCATACTATTCCGCTTCCCCCCCCTCCCTCTTTTTCCTCTCCCTCTCTTCGCCATCCCCGGCTCTCGTCATGTTCCAGCAACAAGTGGCCTCTTCCCCAGATGAATTTTTACATCCGTGGTAATGCAGTGTGCTCCTGACATGCAGCAAATGGGGCTGTTTCATTGATTGCGCACACGCTGGGGTGACAGGTATACACGGAGGGAAGTGGGTTTATTGTTCCACAAAAAATACAACAAGTGCATGCACACACAGTCGCACCTAACTACACAACACAACCACTTTCCAGGCTTTCCATCTTGTACCCCCCACCAGTCCCACCACCACCAGCCTCCTACTCTTGATCAACCTGAGTGAGCGGGCTGCTCAAATAAAATTTTAGTGCCTTGGTAATGTTGCGGAGCAGCATGGCGCCACAGCTAATAGAGGATGATATCTACATCCCCTGTTCACGCAACCCGACTACATGTTAAACTACAGCGTCTGTCATCGTCTTTTGCACTCAGTACAACTGGCCCCTCAAAAGATCAGATGGTGGACATAAAAAAAATTAAAAAAAATTACTTAGGCTAACAATGTCATATTTCTGGTAAAATGAGGAGATGGTAAAAACAGCCAGGGAGGGTTTCTTCTACTGTTACAGGGGGACAGGTTGTTGGTCACTGTGCTTGTGCAGTCTGCTGAATCCCCAGGCTGGGGCTTGATTCAATTTAGGAAACACTCCATCAGGAGGAAATACAAAAATAAAACCCATTAAAAACCCTAATGGTAACTAATGTACAATTTCCAGTTGCATTCTTCTGGGCAATGTTCCTACTCACTGATATAAACCATAAACTCAATGCACATGTAGTGTAAATGTTCTGCATAAGAACTCAACGCGTCTGATTTTTTTTGTTGTTGATCAAATCAGAGGCCTGCCACTGTAAGTGTGTGTATGTGTGTGTGTGCGCATCATGTGAGCAGAGCATTATTAGGCCTTTCTGGGGAGTTATCCATTAATTCGGGGTTAAAGTCCATTTGCATCTAGACAAAGGGGACATGGGCCATCCATCTCCACGCTGAGGGGAAGGGGGTAACAGAGGGAATGAGAAGGGGGGAAGGGGCGTGTGTGTGTGTGTGTGTGTGTGTGTATGTGTGTGTGTGGGTGGGTGGGTGTGTATGTGTGTGTGTGTGTAAGAGAGAGAGAGAGGGATGTGAACCGTCCTCTTGCAGATAAATCTGTTGCCCTCAGGGGTGCGTTTACATAGGTGAGGACTGACTGTTCTGCAAGCCCAGAGTGATTTATCTGAAAATACCACCAGTAACCACACACAAGCACACACACACACACACACACACACACACACACACACCTGCACCTATAGCACTGTTCTGAATCAATTCCTTCACCATGGTTGAATCTGCCTATTTCACGTCCAGTTTGTGTGCAGATTTACTCTCAGCTGCACACTTGCACATGTGCATGCAAACACTAATGCACACACAAGAACAGAGGAGTGCTACACACACTCGCCTACACACTGCTCAACAAACCCATACCTCATGCTTCAGAAAAAGACAAGAAAAGAAGAAGAAAAAATCTATATTTGAAAGGGGATAAAAGTTGATTTCGTTTTGCTAAGGTTTTTTTTTTTTTTTTTTACTGCAGCTGCAAACTCATCCTGCTTGTAGATCTCCCCTCACACAACCACAGAAAGGATTTCCTAGCAACGATTATAATGCAAGCAAGCAAGCAAGCAAGCACACACACACACACACACACACACACACACACACACACACCCACACACACGCACACACACACGTTCAACGCGCTGGGGCTCCCTCCAGCTATCAGCGTGGGCTTCCCCCTCCTCCCTCCTCCTCCTCTTCTCCCTCGCTGAGAGAGAGAGAGAGAGAGAGAGAGAGAGAGAGAGAGAGAGAGAGAGAGAGAGAGAGAGAGAGAGAGAGAGATCCCCTCTTCACAGCTCTCCCCTGCTGGAAGCCCCAGCTGCTGGCTACACTGCACGGTAATACACGGGCTGCCTGCCTGCGCACCGGAATGGCGGTGTGTGGATGTGGAGACGGTTCGTCCTGCGCCAAAGCGGCTACGGAGCGAAGGACTGGACGGACGCGGAAAGACAGGGAGGAAGACGGTGTTTGTGTGCCCGCGCAGAGGATCGTTTTCAGGCGAAAGAAGCAGGAAAAAACGGAAAAGCAGCTCCGTGTTTTCGAAGACAAGAGACAGAGAGAGGGGAAAGGGGGGATGGGGACGACTGAGAGCCACGGACGCCCGAGAAGAAGTGCGCTTTTATTCGGTGCGTAAGGACTGTGCACGTCTCTCTGATGGCTGTACCGACGTGCTTTTGATGACATGTTGAGGGGAAAGAAGGAGGGGGGTTTCAACGTGTGAGGCTATACCGGCGAATACCGGGGATGTTTTTTTTATCCAGATACTACAGCCGACATGGGAGTAAAGGCTACAGCCCCATTGCGCGTAATACGACGCAAATGGCACGCCCCCCTCGGCTCCTCGCTCCCTTCCCCCTCCTCCTCCACCCTGACAAGGGAGGCGTTTGCGGCAGGGCGCCATTTTCAAAAGCCTTCTTTGCATATGAGATTTATTTTGCTGCATGGAGGGCTGCAGCCGTCTCATGTTACACACATATCGGCCCGAGAAGAATATTATGGACTGAAGAGGAAGAAAAACAGGGAAACTGGACCAAACTGTAACATGTTATAGTCTTCTTTTTTTAAAGATTATTTGTTGTTGCAAAAGGTGAGAGATTTTATATTTATATTTTTGGTAAATGCACATGCAGTTATAGGTTAGGCTAATAAGGTAGGCCGATAGGCTCTGTTATTATCGTTAGTGTTTGTTCTGTAGTGATTTCCATAGCATTTAAATTTGATTTGAGATTTTTTTTAATTTAAAAATCGCATTGATTTTTTAAATAATTTACAAAAGCATCAACCTGATACAATGATTAATAGGCCTATAATTATACAGATTTGAAGAATTAAAAATCGAATTATACATAGAATCGAATTTATTAAAATAACATTGATAATAATATAATTTAATACTACAAGTTGCAAACATTTACACATTTCTATTTACTTTAAACAAATATTTATAATTCAATTTGTTTTAAAAATACTAAAATTCCCCAGAGGTGTCCCCCGTTATTTTAATAATATTAGAAATAAGCGGTGGTGCGTTCAGGCTAAATACTTTAAAAACTAAAAGTCCATCGGCGGGGTTGGCGAGCCACATTCTCCATGTTTCAAATGTGTTGTGTGTGTGTGTGTGTGTGTGTGTGTGTGTGTGTGTGTGTGTGTGTGTGTGTCCAAATATCCTATTAGAGACCTTTTTTTATTTATTTTTTTACCCAAACATATAGCCTTAAATATAGATAATTAAAAAAACAATTGTAGAGACTTTAAAATATAAGAAATACAATTAAATTAAGCCATTTTTAGTTGCAAGGGGCAAACTAAAAAGGGTGGGCAAATTTGGCACCACTTTTTTTTCTTTTTTTTTATATACACATTTAGAGTGGCTTCATCCTCTTTTTTTCCACGATAAAGATTTCATTTTAGTTAATACTCTTGTTTCTTGTCGCCTGTTGTTACGTTGCGCGTCTTCTTTTAAAGTCGACAGTCTTGTGCATTACAGTGTGGCTGCAGGAGCAGGCCTGCTTTACATAATTACACACGGTGGACTAGTCTGCTCACTTTGAAGAACACGCTTTTAGTTCTACTAATCATCGCAGCAGGTACAACAGCGGCTTATTAAAATGCGGACATATTATCCGTATTATCTTATTCGCAGTTTTTTTTATTCAGTTTGAACATTTTTGACAAAAGACGGAATTGTGTTTTTCTTGCCTTCGTCGTCCAAACAGGGCGATGTATTCAGACTTTAAAGTTTGGAACAGTTTCTCATAATTGAAAACGACCATAAACACGTGTTTGTGTTTGGCTAAAATTCAGGGACTTTCAGGGGAAATTCAGTGCAGTGTGTAGGCTATGCGTATGTGATGTGCGTGTGTGTGTGTTTGGGGGGCTGGTGGTGGAGTCAGTGAGGAGTTTCCGTGTTGGTGAAGTTAATTCAAAGTGGCTGCAGCAGGACAGGCAGCTTCTCTGTGGCAGCACGATGAGGCGATAATGGCAATCATAACAAGACAGCGGAATATTAACGTTAGAGCAGCAGCGTTTGATACTTACAGCTGTACTGACAGAGCCCAACATGTAACCGCAACAGCACTAATAATTATAACAACAATTGTAATACATTAATAAATAAAATTAATTATGAATAGGCCTATAATTTACCAAACGTTATAATCTCAAAACGTTCAATCATTAACATATAATGTGTGTCGTGCATCTAAATGAATAGGCCTAACGTTTATGGAACAAAAAGTTAGACTAAGTGAATAATTAACTGTACTAATGCTGGGCTAATGTTTGTAATTAAACACATAGAATTGTGGTGGTATAAATAAAATTCTTAATAATTTTGCGTTTAATATTAAAAGACATGCTAGAGAGCTACAGGCCTACTTCCAACAAATAATTATAAAATAAATAAATAACCAAAGAAAAAAATTATAAATATGTGATTAATCATTTCTAGACTAGTTATTTTGATTTTGAGGTATGAAAAAAAAACTACATTTTGACTGAAATATACACTATGGTTTAGCTTTATGCCGTATGTAGTTGTGTGCTGTACTTTTATTGTCTGAGTGTGTTTGTGTGTGTGTGTGTGTGTGTGTGTGTGTGTGTGTGTATATATATATATATATATATATATATATATATATATATATATATATATATATATATATAATATATATATACACACCCACACGTATATACACGTGCTATAACATTTCTGTTATTTGTGTAGCATACCTTAAAATAAAATGATTACAACACTTTTGACCAGTTTGGAGTTTATTTCCTCATAACGTATATCCGTCTTTCACTGACAAACACACACTATGTTGGAGATTTAAGTGTTTGATCATTTTGCAGTCTCGACCTTGTCCTTGAGTCATTATGAATATTCACTTAATAATTAAAGCAACTGAAGATTTGATATTTTCAGTTGTAGCCCATTTGCCTATAAAATGACTTGTGTGCGTGTCTGCGTGTAGAATTGTTATAGGTCTAGCTGAATTATTTAAAAATTTGCAAGACAAACAAGATGTTCGTGTGTGTGTGTGTGTGTGTGTGTGTGTGTGTGTGTGTGTGTGTGTGTGTGTGTGTGCGTGCGTCTGTGTAATCTATGCAAACTTGAAAGAAAGCTGCAGCTGATAACTTCTGTTGAATATGGCCCAAAGTGCAAATTGATTTAATTTGAAAAAGAAACGCACTCAGACTTTCCTGAGAGGGTTGGTTGGTTGTGATGCTGCGTAAGGCTCGGATTGATTCCAGCAGCCAAGTCGAGGCCACAAACAGCCAGTTGAATCGTCACTTCTAACCGGGGACTGGGGGATGTCAGGCGGTTGATTTACCGACCCGCGCGCTCCTCCTGCACCACTGATGGGCGTCATGCAGACCATCCATATCTCCATAATTGCATCGCGGACAATTAAGAGGCAAATTAACAAAGTGGTGGGCCCGTGAAGGGGAATATAACAGAGTGCAGCCCGCGCAATGTGTCCGCGATCATTTAAAACGGGGATCATGCAGGCAGTGCAGGCTGGCAGTCGCACAAAACCTTATAGCCTACTATCTATAAGCAAAACCCAGGGTTGCCTTGATAAATCAGACGCACGTGGCTGTAAACCCAAGACAGCCTATAGGCCTATTGAATACGGTTGAACTCATACAGTCGAGCATATTCAACGAGGGGAGTGGACTTGAGGAAATGGCACAAGTTGCTGCTTTTCTAAGGATATAATTCACTAACTTTTTTTTACTTCTCCCACCTCTCCGGCTCCCCCCGTATAACCTACCGCTGAAAGCGATTCAGCAATGCTTTTGCGCACACATCAACAACTTTGCTATTTTAGAGAATACAGTGTGAATACTGCATGTCTTTTCCCTATTTTACATGGAAGATGCCCAATTTCGCTACCAGTTGATTGTTTGATATAAGAAAGAGGCGGAGCTGAGGGGAGGAGGGGTGAGGTGTGTGTGTGTGTGTGTGTGTGTGTGTGTGTGTGTGTGTGTGTGTGTGTGTGTGTCATCACCCCCCTCCACCTTCCCTCTCAGCCCCCCGCTACACTGGGATGGCCTGGGAGAGAACACCCCCCACCCACCCACCCTATAGCGAGAAGGCACCCAGCTACGAAATACAATACAAACTCAATTAAATGCAGTCTCCGCTGCGACTTACCGCAATGAATGATAAATTGCTCGTCGTTCTCACACTGTAGGATCTCTTGAAATTGCAATAATAGGCAGAATAGTTATGTTAAATATGCATAGGCCCCACATTTAACCAAATGTAGTACAGGAGGGGCAAGTGTGCTGTCCGCGCCTTTGTTAGGACAATTCCTGCCCAAATTTGTCTAAAAAAAGCGCCTGTTTAAGGTCAAGCTGCTCCATGGGCCAAATTGCCACATTGTGGACAGGCCACAGCATTATAGAAATGAGTCAGCGACTTTCACACATTGCGAGAATGTTGAATCATTTTGCGGCTGTCTAGCGTGAAATTAGTACATGGCAAAAGATGGTTTAGCAGTAAACAGTGTAAACAATAATTACAATGAGGGAGGGGGAGGGGTCTTTACCTGCGGCCCGTGGAGGAGAACAAAACCACACCAACTCATTTAAAGAGATTTTTTTTCTAATCCCAAGAAAATATTCACGATGGCTCACGCGCATTTGCTTTTCGAAATCAGAATTATGCTGTGAGATTACAGAACAGTCTGTGAGCGCTTTAACACACCCCTCTGCTGCATATGCATCCAAATATCACGGGTGATACACAAGGTTGGAACTATTATTTTCGAGTTAAGGAAAACAAAAAGAAAATTAGAAAGAATATTTTACATTTTAAATTTCTTAGTAGAGTAAAATAAAGTAACATGTTTTCATTATAGGCTTTAAATTGTATGCACTTATACACCAGTCCTAGTGACTTTTCCTTTCATTTTACAGTATGGAAAAAACCTTTTGAAATGTATTAGGCTACTTTAAAAAAATTGGGTAAAAGAATAAACCCTTTAATACGCACCAATCCGAAATGGGTTAACTTCACAATAAGAGACAAGGGATCGTTTTGAACAGTTCTTGAGAAAAATAAGACTAACTGTTGTGTCAGTGCTTTATTGACACACACACACACACACACACACTGGGTACATGTAACGCAGTGATTATAATGGGAATTGCTGGATATTTTAAAATAAAATAGACATTTTATTTATTTTGTAATACATTTTAATTTAAAGCACTTTTAAGCTGTGGTCCTTTATTGGCATTTATGTACACAATGAGTAGCCTAACCTATATGTTATATAAAGCTGACATACAGTCATTTCTCATGTCATTTACTCAGTTAAGTCTATTGGTTTCATTTCAGTCTTACTCCACTCTGTTTTGATCTCCGAATAAATGCTCACATTTTACAATTTCAGCCCTCATTTACAGCCTGAATGTCACTCCCAGGGTCCCACATGGAAAAAAAGTAAAAACAATAACTAATTTATCATTTCACAGTAAAAATATAAAGAATCCTATGCTACACATGACTTGACACCACTGCTTTTAAACTATCTCCTTTCATTAAAAATGATGGATTTTCAACCAGAATGAGCATGTAAATACACGTTGAGGGTCAGACCACTGAAACCCTTTTTTATGACTCATGTTCATATGGCGACTAGAGCGGTATAAGTGGCATCACGCCAGTAATGCGAGGCTCCTGAAGGAGAAGTGAAACCCATGCTGACTTTATGAAAATAAAAGTTTTATTTTGGGCTATATTAACAGCGTTTTGATCTGACAGTGATCTCGCAGCTAGCCTATATCCATTCTTAAAAACTTTTGTCAAATTGCAAATGTATAGGCTTATGTCGTGCGTGACCCCTCCCATCAGCCTCTATCCCCGTTTGAGACATTCGACGCATAGTTCAATTCTCTCCTATCCGAGGGCATCAAAACAACAAGCACACTATTCATTTGTGAACGTAGCCTACATCTGCGCAGTACCCCATTCTCTCTCTCTACAATTACCCCGCCGTAATGAAACACACTCATTTAATAGAACAGAGAAATCGATGCAGTATTATTATCCTTGGGCTTTTTGAAATTAGTATTTCTTCTTTAAAGAAAAAAAAACACCATCAAGTTGACGTGATGGGAGCAAACGTGTTGGAACTGGGCGCAAGATATTCTCTGTAACAGTGAGGAATGACGACCCGGTTGTGCTTGGCAGTGTAGAGTGTGTAGGCTGTGGAGGATGCCACTTGTGGTTTTTATTCTAAAACAAAAAAATTGGGGGGGAAACAACAACTCAGGAACTGATTCATAAACAAATCAAATACTACAATTTCAAACAGACGTGTCTAATTAACCCAATAAGACAAACTGCAGTCCAGGAAACACTAATGTTTAGATTTTGACGGTGGGATATCTGTGCGTTTATGGCCAACCGAAAGAACAGTGCATCATGGAAAAGTATTGATTTTTTTTGCAGTGGCCCGAGAAAGACAGACACACATACACACTCACTCACTCACTCATTCTTTCTCTACACGCCCCCTCCTCCTGCTCCCCTCACTCCTCTTTATTCCATTAATCTCTCGGAGCAGTGTAAGATACTGGAGGGTTAGTGTAACATTGTGCAGCCCTAATATATTCCAGCCCTCACTTTGCCTGTGGCATCCATATGTTTAATTCCACTACAAATGTTTTGACAGCAAATGAAACTCGTTTCTTACAATTTTTTTCCCCCAACATTGTGGAAAAAAATGTTTTTTTCTTATTCTCTTTCTCTGCATGTAGGGCTCCTCTCGCTCTAGTGTGTGTGTGTGTGTGTGTGTGTGTGTGTGTGTGTTTGAAAAAAGAAAGCAGCACAGTAATGCTTTATTTAATTGGTTGTGGACCACCTGGAGTTTCTACATTTCCCCTGGCTGATTTCAGTCTCCCTTAGGTCGACTAATATGTATGATGTCTATACGGATGAGATGTGTCATTTGCAATGCTGAGCTGATGTGTTTCATGTTTTTATTTTATTATATTTCTTTAATTCAAGGCTGTTTTATGTAATGCTTTAAAAATGTAATAAATACTTTAAAAAGGGAAGTCGTTTAGTATTTGGATTTTATTTAACCCACAGCGTACTTCTTCTGGCACAAAGCGCACAATGAACACAGGCAGATGACCTGCAGGTGTGTGTACGACAATGGACACCATCGACAAGACACTACACTCTCTGTATTAGTCTAACACACACTAACACACACACACACACACACACACACACACACACACACACACACACCTAGTGTAGATGTTTCCACCAGGAAGGAAGGAAGGCTTATGAGGTCACCAGGAGAGAAAAAGGACGAGAGAGGATAGTGGACAAGAAAGGGTGGGAGAAAAAGCAATGTAGTGTGTGTGTGAGTGTGTGTGTGTTTTAGTGTGTGTGTGTTTGAAGCGGGCCAGGGTGGCAGGGGGTTTCTAACGTGTGCTTCCGGTGCAGGATAGCCCATTCATCATTCTCACATGGTGGGTTTACTTTGCCAGTGATAGAGAAAGGGGTGAGGAGCAGCACTACGGGGGAGAATTAATGTCTTTGACTGAGTGTGTGTGTGTGTGTTGGAGGAGGGGCACGTCAATTGAGAATGGGACCGATGGCCAAACCAGATGTGAAGGTGTACGTGTTTGCTGGTGTGTGTGTGTGTGTTAATGTGGCAGGGTGTGTCACAGGGTCAGATTTACTCCCCCTTCTTCCTCCCTCCTGGCTGACATACATGTCAAATACCACCTCCCCCCTTTTTCTCCCCCATCCTCACCTACATAAAATACAACACACACACACACCCACAGCTGAGACGCCCCCACCTACATTCCTCTATAGCACATCAAATCACACGTGTATACTTGACACACACACACACACACATAAAACACAGTCACACACTCTCTCTCTCTCACACACACACACACACACACACACACACACACACACACACACACACACAATCAGAAGATGAGGCCTTACTTTGAGTTAAAGGTGTCTTGTTTTTGGATGACATCACACTTCACTGTGTGTGTGTGTGTGGGTTCAGAGTGAGGTCAGGTGACATAACAGATGATCTTGTCATGGTCTCAAACAAACAGCTGCTGCCATGACAACAACCAAATAGGCAACAGGCCGCCCTGAAAAAAAAAGAAAGAAAGAAGAGGAGGATGAGGTGGAGGTGGAGGTCAAAGGCTGGAGGAGGACGGACTGGGATAGGAGTCACATCCTCCGTCAGGGTAAAACCTTCAGCCATGCACCGTGCTGCAGCTCTGCTCGTTTTCTTGTCTGTTAAGGAATCAGCTGAACTGGAACGCCCGGTGCTGCTTGGAGGGCCGTCCGGCTGACCTCTGACCAGCAGGATCAGCTGCTTTTGTGTTGTGGGAAGTGACAGGAAAGAGTCTCTAAAAGGATGAGCTACAGCCTCCCCTACTGGCCACAGACCAAAGCACACTGTGCTGCTGCAAAATGGGATGGGGGATTTGAGGTCTGATCCCGAATCATCTGATTCTGATTAACTAAACTAATTAAAGAATCTGTATGATTCAAAGTCAGCAGAGGAGGTGAGATTTGACGGATAGGGTTTTCTTTTTTTAATTCTCTCGGAAAGGGGAAATGGTGAAGGGTGAGAGAGGGGACACAGAGGCGAGGTCGCCGCGATAACTGAGAATTGGGAACACCTGTGGGATTCTGGGATTCGTCATATCACAGACATGCATGAATAATACACTGAAAAAACGTGCACGTAGGCAGGGTCTCTCTAGCTCGTGTTCTCCCTCTCTCTCTCACACACACACACATACACACACACACACATACTATACTCTTCTGACCTTGTTTGGGGTCACACAGAGGGGGACTCAAATGAGTTTCAAATGTTCACATTATTTATTATTGGGTATCATCTCACTGTACAAATCCCTTACAGATGTTAGCCGCTGGTGCATGCCTGTGTGTGTGTGTGTGTGTGTGTGTGTGTGTGTGTGTGTGTGTGTGTGTGTGTGTGTGTGTTTGTATGCGTTGCTTGTTGTGGGGCACATTCATGGTAAGGAAATGCTCTTCAGAGAGAGCAAAGATGACTTTTTAAAAAGAGTTTAGTATGTTAGTCATTGGTGAGGTATAGAGGTCAGTGTACGTTAAGTGACGGTGCATCTTTGTGTGTGTGTGTGTGTGTGTGTGTGTGTGTGTGTGTGTGTGTGTGTGTGTGTGTGTCAGTAGGTGGTGAGGGCTCTGAGTGACTGAAGAAGAAATGAGGGATGATCTTTATGTGGCAGCTTATTTGTTTTTAAATGCAGGAGGCTCAGAGGCCCCTAACGAAAGACATGAGGCGCGGGGGCAAGAGGGGCGTCCTCCACTGCACTGTCAGCAGGCGCACACAGAGCAACCGGAGGAGCTGCACCAGTCTTGTGATCTGCCCCCTTGTGAGTTACATTTTAAGAGAAAAACAGCTTCTCTATCCTCGTATGTGTGTGTGAGAGTGAAATCAGTCGGGAGGGACACAAGAACAGGATAATCAGTCACACACCGGATGCAGTTTCACGAGTTTAAAGAGTAATGAGCCTCGCAGTGATGACGTGATCCAGGATCCGTAAAGTAGGAGAAAGACTAATAATACACAGATAAGCAGAGGGAAGGTTAAAGTATGTCCGTCAAAGTCTCCTGGTCCATAGATTTTGTTCTGGGTTCTACTTGAACAGTCCTTGAACAGTTAGGACAGCTGTGCCCAGATTTCCTGAATGAGCCATCTCTGTGATTGGTTTACACATTTTTTTGTTGCAAAGAAAATAAAGAATGAAGGACGTAAATGTTTTAATACCTATGAGCAACTATAAATAATAGTGTTCAGGGTCACTGAGCTAATGTTCTGTTTGTAAATGTAAGTTTTAAGGGCAGGAAGGGAGTATACATAATAGGAACCTACACATGTAGTTTATTTCATACACCAACTCCAGTATGTATTTATTTTTTATTATAAAAAAATGCTAATTTATCATTTATTTTATAATATATATATAGCATCCTTTGGTTTCATGAAAGGCCCTATATAAATCTAAGATAGTATTATTATTATTATTATTATTATTATTATTATTATTATTATTATTATGTATGAATTATATATATATATATATGTATGAATTATATATATATATATATATATATATATAAATGAATGAATGATTAAAGAAAGGTTTTCTGAAGGGGGTGTGTGGTTGTATTGTGGGATTCTATTCTCAAGACCTCAGTTCATGCTTCATTTCTACTATTAGGAGTAGTAGTTATATTATTATTGTAAGTATATCAATTGTATTAGAATTACCATCGATGTAGAATAAACAAAACAAAAAAAATCTAATTTGGTCTGTGAAATTGGTGAAGTCCAGAAAAACCCCTCTACAGCAAACTTTTTTTTTTGTAGCTTTAAGGATTATGTTTGATTTAAGTAAATGAGGTAAGGAAGCTACATCAACAAACAAATACACATTTTGATCATTCTAGGGGGAAAGTGAGCTTTAAAAACAGCAGCAGAGAGAGAGGCCAGCTTTTCTCGATGAGCTGCAGTTTGTCTGGAGGTCTGGTAGCAATGAAAGTCTCTGTAAAAGGTCAGCGGAGGAGCGGAGCGGTGACTGCTCGGTCACCATGCCTCGCCTCGGGACAGAAGGGGTCAACTCCGTCGCAGCCTGGATGGGACCACTGACCCTTGTGGTGTCAGAGCAGGGGTGTGTGTGTGTGTGTGTGTGTGTGTGTGTTTGTGTGTGTGTGCGAGAATGTGGCCTGGCCTAGGGGAAGGTTTGAAGGGCAGGTCATATATAAATGTGCCCACATGTTGAGATACATATCGCCTTTGTATTGTTTTTTTCTTGTGGCTTGGAGTTGGATGTCATCAAATAACTGGAACTCACACATTCATATATCAAGGAGGAGGACGAGGAGGGGGAAGAGAGGATGAAGGGGCGGGGGGGGGGACTCTGGTACTTTGTAAAACACCTCGGGTTTCTGTTTTTGGCCCACACACTAGAGGGTCCTTGGCAGAAGCTAAATGGGACGAAAGTAAATAAAAGTGGCCATTATGTGTGGGCTCCAGTAAATAGCTGCTCTCTTGTCTCTCTGTTGCTTCAAAAAGAGGGGCGGAAGATGCGATCACGAGGAAAGCCCGTGTCCTTTCTTCTCCAGCCACTATAGAGGGGACTGGAGAGAGGGGGGGGGGGTCCTCCTCTTCTTCTTCCCCTCTTCTCTCCCCTTTTCAGCTTTCTCTTTCTGCTTCCTGTTTTCTCTCCCTCCAGTTCACTCCTGTCATCCCTCTCTCCTCTCCTCTCCTCTCATCGTCCCTCTCTCTCTCTCTCTCTCCTGCACGCTGCCTCTCTTTGCCCGCCCAGGGTTTTCTCCCGACACGCAGGAAAGGGAGAGAGATCAATGGTGTCCTCGGAGAGCGAATTACACAGCTGAATTTCGATGAGAACAGAAGAAAGGAAGAGGAAGGGGGAAGAGAACAAGTAGAGGCGGGGAAGGCCTGTGAAAAGGGGGGAGAAAGGAAAGAAGGATAGCGTATCCTTTAAGGAAGAAAAAAATATGAAGAATGTGGAAAAGTATGTAAGAGAATGGACGAGTGTGAAAGAGCAGTGAAAAATTTGACGTCAAAATTGGGCAGAATAAAAAGAAATTGAAAAAAATTATTGTAAATTAATCTTCACGAGTGTATTAGGAGGTGTGTGTGTGTGTGTGTGTGTGTGTGTGTGTATGCCTTTGCTGTAGATAACATCCATAACCGTGAACATCGGCCCATAATTTGTGCTGACAGGTGAATGTCTGTGCCTGTGTCTTGTTTGCTGGGATAGAAGAGATATTTCCTGTTTATTCGAGAGGAATCTGCTGTGTTTGCATCAACTCTCTCTCACACACACACACACACACACACACACACACACACACACACACACACACACACACACACACACACACACACACACACACACACACACACACACACACACACACACACACACACACACACACATCAGACTAAAGCGGTAAGAGAGATGAGACAGCAGCTGTACGTAGAGATTTGTATCATCAGTCAACATTTTTTCTATCCTGGTGTGATGATATGAGGTGAGATGTGTGTGTATTCAAAGTCGTTGGCCAAGATGGGACCTATGACCTTTGAATTTTTTTTTACCCCCTTGTCTTTAAGCCTGCGCATCTTTGATGTGTAACTGAACTACATTTGTTTGTAAAATGGTCAATTCACCTATATGACATACAACATGTTCTACCTCATCTGTACAACCCTCTTACACAGCTATAGAGTTCTGTCTCCCCATGATGCACTTGGAGAGGACTGGGAATGTGTCATTCTCGCAGCACTGAGAGTCTACATTAAAATGATCAGATTTAAAGAACAAGTGTCCTGTTTATTTTGATAAATCAAAGACAGTCACGTTTTCATGACTGGGGAGTAAGTCATTTTTAGTTAAGATTGTGTAATTTAAAAACTTTTTATTAGTTAATTTAATTTCCAATTATCTCTACGATATTTTAATATAGCAAAAGAAATTTAAAAATCTTAAACCATGGGTGAAATAATATACATATTTAAAAAATATATATATGACAAAACACTGCTTACTATTACTGTATGTTTCGGAGAGCCGATCCTTTCTCCAACTCCAAACATGACACTTTCACAAAATTGGATTAAAAAAATCACATAAAGTGTAAATGCAAGCATGGGGTCTGATACATAGCTTCTTGGCATAGATACTAAAGGATTAGACAATCAAATCAAATGAAGTTTATTTTTGTTGATGAAGTCAACTTTCACATCCTCTGCTGATGTTATATCATTCTGTGAATCAATGTGGCAAGATCCAAACACTGAAATCATTTTTGTTTCACTTCTAAAAAAAGTAATACAATTGTTTTCTTATGATTTCCAAATCCTGCAAAGTTAAAAGCAAATGTGGCAAACTGTATAGCCCAGATCTGCAGACTCTTTCACCTCACTAAATTACTGTCAAACCACTGACTGTTTCTTGTCATGTATCATGTAATCCTTCTGTGCCCTCTCACTTTCTGTGCACAGAGCACATTTCAAGTGCAGTGCATTTCAAGAAACAAACCCCTCAGAAGTTTCATACAAGGCTATTTACTGGGCTTGCCGAGAGCGTTCAGGCTTCTGTCTATTCTGTCTCTGTCTGTAATAAATCAGACAAGCATAGAAACAGGAATAATCCTAATATTCGCCGGGTAAGGACCTGTCTGTTCCTGTGATAAGTGCCACACTTAAAAAGCCTAATGATTCTGCTGGCACCAGAGAGCCATATAAAGCAGTGTTTCCAATGAAAGGGCTGTTTTTCAGGGTGGGCAGCCGCAGACGGCCAAAGAGAAAGGAGAGCAGTGCAGGAGCCTGAGGAGAACCTGAGGACACCACCATCTCTCTCTCCTGGCGCTGAACTCTGTGCGGGCCTCCAACGCCGTCAATTACTGGGAAATATACGGGCCGGCCCATTTCCACCACTTCACTGAGTCCCCTTCAGTTGCAGCCCACTCCGACTGTAAATTATCGCTCCCCTGTCCGAGGGTTTGCAGCAGTTTGGAGTCACCAGTGAGACCCTCCTCTGTCTCGCTCCGAATCTGAAGGAATTCCCTCCCTCTGTCTGCCAAACCCCAAACCATTGCAAAGCGGGGCCGTGGAGCATGCAGCTGCACGCCCGTGTGGACACGCTCACTCGCAAACATTGATTTAAACGCACACAAATGCACACAAATGTTCGTATATGGTTTATAAAAATCCCCTGGAGCTATACATCATTGGGAACAGGTAGAGAGTTTAGCATGCACACACACACACACACACACACACACACACACACACACACACACACACAGGCTGTAGATCACTGAGGTGGGCAGGGACGTCAGCACTCCCATACACAGTGAGCCTTATTGCAGAGTTTAATAGAGGAAAGCCAGCATGAATCCCCACAGTCATTCTGTTCCAGTCAAACACACCATTCACTACACACTGGCCCTGTGTGTGTGTGTGTGTGTGTGTGTGTGTGTGTGTGTGTGTGTGTGTGTTAATACACACACATGCAGGTCCCTACTTACTGTACATCATGTGCTCCAGCATGCACTGTATGCGTGTGGTTATATATGTATACAATATGCATATATTAATGTGACCGAGTGTGTTTGAATGCATATGCAACAAACTGTGTGTGTAAGTGTGTGTGAGAGAGGGAGAAAGATAGTGTGAGTGTGTGTGTGTGTGTGTGTGTGTGTGTGTGTGTGTGTGTGTGTGTGTGTGTGTGTGTGTGTGTGTGTGTGTGGTAGGACAGGGGCCATATTGACCCATCAGTGCGGCTCTGTCACCTCTTCTCTTTATGAGTCTGGCCTTTTAAAAACACTCTGGATTTATGGTCAGTTTGGGCGCTATCTCAGACACGGTGAGTTGGAGAGAGACCGTATGTGTGTGTGACACCGACTGTAATGTAGAAAAATCTTCTAATTCCAATTGTTTGCAGTCAAAATGGGGGTTACTATCACTACAACCCTGCATTAGACAGAGTCCAAGTTGTCTCATATTTGCATGAATTATAAATTAAAGAATAAATTAAGGTATAAATTCTACAAATAAGACAGCATATTAACAATATTATATAAAACACAAAGTATACCCACAATGCTTTGGGACTGTGCATCTGCAAGCATTAAAATGTAAAAGCACTAAAATCTTTTCATAGATTTACAGATTTTTTTTAACTTTGTGGTGTAAACTATCTAAACTATGATGTTTACGTGTGTTGACCCACAACAAGGTTCTCTAAACAAGGACAGAAGGCTTTCTGCATGTAAACACAATGACTAATGGCGATATTAACACTTACACACGTGTGTGTGTGTGTGTGTGTCACATACATGCATACAGGGCTGAGCGCTGTAGATTGCGACTTGACATCTTTCTCTGTGAAAAGCGAAATCCCAAATCATCCTAAAAAACACTCTGCTTCCAAATTGATTTCACAGAGCAAAGAACCCCCCTGGAGATTAACAAAGTAAATTCCACTTCTTCGGTCCAAAAGAGACACCCACCTTTTTTTTTATATATTTTTTTGGTTGCTCAAACCTCAGATAAACAGACGGGGAGGATTTTCTTGAGACTATAGAGCCTTTATCTGTGATACTAGGTGCTATGTAATTGTGGATGAAGTCTAATGTGTGGTCCATTTGCTTCATTAATGGGGCAGACGCAAGCCGTTCAGCCAAGAAAACGCCTATTGTTCCCTTTACCTTCCCGTTTTTAATGTGTAGCATTAGTCCAGCAGTTGTTAGTGCTAGACCGTAGTGCTTTGCTGATGGTCAAATGACAAAGTCTTAATAGAATATAGTGGGACCGGCAGGACAAAGGTGGGCAATGTTCAGCTGGATGCAGCCAATTTCTGTGTGAGAGGCCTGCCTAAAAACCCTATTCATAGGCCGTCTAATGCTGGTGCGTAATTAAATGTGATTACTGGAGCAGAGGGCTTCTCTCTCCCTCTCTGAGGGCCACACACAGGACTGGAGGCAGCGTGCATGCGCTCATTAAGGAGGCGCTAACAGATGTACACAAGCACCGACCACAGGCATACCTAAAAATCTAAGCCATATCTCTGGTTGACACACACGCACACATAAACAGACGTGAAAATGTATCTTCGAAATGTCAACTTTCCATGGGCTAAGAAAAGCAGAATTGGATTTGAAAGGGAATAGGCCCAAGGGTGGTAGAATTATTTTGATTTTTAACCGAGGGATATGTAATCCTTCAACTGAAGTTTAAACATAAATTGGAGTTACAAGGTTTTTACTTGACAGTTTGTTGCCAACCAGAGTCTAAATGTGCACGAAAACAAACAAACACACACTAAGTAATGTACCAGTAAGTAGAAATCAGGAGTCAAATATGACCTTCAGTCAGTGATAATCATAAAGCAAACAAGTAGAAATATAAACAAAAATCAATTATGGTTTCAATCTACACACACACAGACACACACACCTTGTCTGGCCCACTCTCCGGTCCAGTTTCCTGGGCAGACACAGTCCCCTGGTGCTCATGGGAAATAGTGAGCTTGCCAGGCCCCACAAAGGCGTCCTTTCAGCCGCCTGCATGCTTGACCTGTGCAGGGTCAGCGCTCTGCTTTGTGCCCCATGACCCCAGAGTGACCTGGGGGTCACAGCGAGGGCCCAGGTCAAATCCAGATGCCTGCGTCTAATTTCGCCCCAACTGGGTTATCCGTCCAAATCTGGCCTAAAATTCCCCCAAAACACCCCCACCATATCCTAAAACCCACTAGGCCTACTACTTCCACACATGACCGAGTCCTATAGAAATACATAGGTACTCTGCAGTCTAATTGGACTACTGTGTAGTAGTGCTCACACACAAGCTCTCGCATACTCGTTCTCTCTCACATGCACACACACACACAGGCCTGACCCCCTGTAACTGCACTAATACCCCATCCCATGGCCTTTGGTCTATCTTGAGGGATTAGGTGCAGAAAGACACACATACAACCACAGATACGCACACACACACACACACACACACACACACACACACACACACACACACACACACACACACACACACACACACACACACACACACACACACACACACACACACACACACACACACACACACACACACACACACCACTTAGGAGCGCAGCAGGCCTGGCTGAGGGTCTACCTTGAGGGATTAGGTGCAGAGAGACAGGACCCTCCAGCCAATCAACTGGTCTGTCACATTGATTTTGAGGGGTCACTGGCGCACAATGGCCAGGGTTTTCCTGTCTTAACCTCCCTGATCACACACATATGCACACGCACTCATACACATGCACACATAATGACAATAAACTAGGCAGAGTTTAAATAGTATAGCATATGTGGGAGGAGGATAAAATGTAAGAATAGCAAACAATGAAAGGTAAAAATAGACGTAACTACAAAAAACAAGACTGGATGAGTGCTTTAAGAATAAAAATAAAGAAAAATACAAGACTAGAAGCAACTCAAATATAAAATTAAAAGATGATTACATATATTCGAGTCTATAAAAGTGTGTTTTTTTAGAGAAGATTGCTAAATATGATACTGACATTTTTCCAGACAGGACTGGCTGCAATCTTGCTACAAAGGCACACACACACACACACACACACACACACACACACACACACACACACACACACACACACACACACACACACACACGTCTATACAATTTTCAATCCCCCCCCCCGTCCGCCTCTCAAAGCTTCATCTCATCCCTGCTTGTGGAAATCCTTGGTCCCCGAGGGAAAGCACACCCGGCTGGGGGGAAAGCTCCCAGGTCAGCCACTCCCCCGCCCCCGGCTCCTTCTTCTCTTTCCTGGTCAAACAACACAATAGTCATCTATCGGTGAGGGCACCGGGCTGGCGCTTTAGCTGACAGGAATAAACTCGGCTACTGCCAGCAACATTTTCAGGTGCCCGGGCTGGCTTATTTCTCTGACGTCATCCACAATCGGGCCTGGTCTGTTTTAGTCCCTTTTTATTTGTTCCCTCTCACACCTTTAGCCCACACATCCCTCTGTTGCCTGTTTCCCTTTCCTGAAAGGACTCTCTGAGGCATCTGGAAAAACAGGATTCATGCACGTCTGTTGGTATTGTTATGATAACAGCGTTTCATCTGTGCCGAGAGAACAAGTCTAGTCCTTTAGTTGGTAAATAAGTAACAACCAAACAATGTGGAAATTCTCATTCAAAATACTCTTCCTTGAGCAAAAATTACAAAAGTATTTATCTGCAAAATATAGGCCTACTTAAAGTATAAAAAATAAAAGCACTCATGCTGTTGAACAATGACCAGTGTGATTGATACATTATTACAAAAGACATAATTAAATTGTAATCGATGCAACAATGTGTCGGAAACATTTAGCTGTTGCGCTAGTAGTTTAAACTACTTTATACAGTAAGCTAGTTTTGTCTATAGTGGTTTATGAGGGCCACAAGATAAATCGGGGGAGTCGCGAGATGATTGTGGATGTATGACATAAAAAAATCAAACATAAATTCCAAGTAAATTTGTATACCCTTTTCTTCTTTTAATCTTTGTTTTTTTGTTAAATTTATAATTATTTGACCACTTTGGCATCAGCCTATATTAGAAGGAAACCATCTAAAAAGTTGAGGGGAAATCATTCTTTGGTGAGACCGTCGACAACTCTAAGGAGTCAGAGAAATGTCCAATGTAGAATTTTTTTTGTAAGAGGTCAAAAGGCGAAAGCTTGAGAGCCCCTGATTTAATCTTAAAAAATTAATTGCATTTTATGAGATTACCGTGTGTTTTTTTATCATATAAAATCTTTATCAGAAAAGTAACTTGTAGCTGAACCATAGCTGTTGAAAAAATCTAGTGGAGTAAAAAGTAGGCCTACAATAATTCTGTGCAATGTAAGCCTAGTAGGCTATAGAGTAGCAGAACTAAAATACTCAAGTAGGCCTACATAACAACGGAAGTTCTTAAGAAACAAAAACCCTGCGTTCCAATACCAATACTTCCCTACTATTTAGTATGCCAGAAAAAGCTTTAGGATGTTCAAATACTTGCACGTCAATTGTAGTATGCTGAAAATACATGTGTCCCACTAACTCCAAAAGCATTTTGGAGTATTCGACTTTATTCTTGACATTTCTCGACATAATAAAAAAAAACTTCCTTATCTGATTTTTTTTCTCTCCTGTGGCCTTAAAACTTTTCTGTACTAGTATGTAGTGTAGTAAAAATAAAAAGTATGTGATTTGGAACGCAGGGAAAGAATAGCCTATGCTGTAAAAAAAAAAAAAAAGGTCAAGAGGAAAAGGGGCAGTTAAGGAGACCGATGGCACCTATTTCAACAGTAGAGTGAATGCAACACTACTATGTATTAACCACTAGCGGGGGCCCAAGTGCTTCAACAGTAGGGAAAGCTGAAGGTTGTGTTGTCTTCTCTTACCTCCTCGACTGTAGCCTACGCTCCACTTCCTGGATACGCGTTCTGGAAAAAAACAGTCAAGTTGGATTTCTATTGATCGTTTATCCCTTTAACTTGTAGCTTTGTACACACATACACGCGAAGACGGAATATTTCAACGCTAAATGTGCGATAAAGTCACGCCATTGCCGATGATAGGGCGAACAAGAGAGCGAGGTGGTGGGCGCAAACGACACAGAGAAAGGTGACTTAATGAAACTACAAACGTTCGTGCAAGCTAAAAGCTACACTCTTTATCGCCCAGTGCTCTTATTTTTAATTTAATTTTTACATTTCATGTCAACGTTTGTGTTTGTTTAGAAAGCATTGTAGCCTACATAACTAGGGACAGTTCAAATGTTTCAAAGCTCAAACTCATCAGTCTGTGTATTTTCCTCCATAGCGCCACGTCACTGATCAGCGGAGGAGCCAAACACCCGGAATTAAAGTTGTGTCGCCGCTTTGGACCACACACGACGAGACACTTAATACTCACCGTTAGCCTTCAATGAGCTGCTGTCTTCCTGCTGTTCGACGTTTTCTTACCGAAGGAGGATAAAAATCAGTTGAAAATGACGGCGTCCAACTGGGGTCTCATCATGAATGTGGTGAACAGCATCGTCGGAGTGAGCGTGCTCACCATGCCCTTCTGCTTCAAACAGGTGGGTCACCTGCGGCTACATCCCTCACGCGCCCCCGCGGATGTACACACAAAATCCCTCCTGGTAACACGGTCCCTCAGTTCTGTAATGACTTGAGAGAAGTAGCTATTACAATGTTTTAACTTCAGTAAAAGTAGTTAGTCCGGCATTTAACATTTTACTACAATATAAGTAGGCTATCTGTTACAAACTGTACGAGACCTCTTCAATATAAATAATGGCTAATGTCAGTGTTATAAAATCTATTATAGGGCCATTATTATTAATGCACAATAATGTAAACTAGCTTAATTTGGTCTCTCCCAGTGGAACACATTTTAATTGTATTATCCTGAGGGGTAGTTTATTCTTCATTTGTCATCGTTTATAAACTGTTCATACATTTTGTGTGTTAAATCTTAATCTGAAAATGTATAGGCTACCTGTTGCTGTGTAAAATAAACAGTTGAACACAGTATTTCCCTCTTAAATGTAGCAAGTGGTGTACATAAAAAGTAGGACACATACCCAGGTAAATTACAGGTAGGCTACTGTAAAACCAGTTATCTGTGCTACTTGTTGTAATAATTCGTTGTTACTTTCTATATTCAAATTCATATACATTTTTACCAATAGAGTCAGATTTGAAAGGTGTGGGGAAATGTTGCTAGCAGCATAATATAAGTTTACTTAAATATTTCATATCAAGCAACATACAGGTAGCTTTAAACCCTCTTATAATATAGGCCTACTGTACATCTGAAAACCCTGGTGTGTGAGTACATCAACCCTAGCATGAATACAATGTTATGATGGGAAAAAAAAGCAACACAAACTACAACCCCCTAAATGACCACCATGTTGTTGAGTGATCAGTGTTACCTGGCTTCAGCTTGATGACAGTGTATTTAATGTTGACCTGTTGTACAAGGACATCGGGGCAAAGGGACATATGATTAATGAGTGACTGTATTACTTTTATAGCCTGACAACTTCCTCATTAGATCATTGAATGCCTGGTCGATCATAAACATTGACTTCCTCTGTAGTGTGACTGCATCATCAACAGTCTTTTCCCTCTCTGCTAAATTACCCAATACTGTAGGGCAAGGCAATGGCTCCGTTTATCTAATTTTCCGTATAAACCTGGATCGAAGTTGTGTAATTTCTCTTGTTTTACATTGTGGCTATCTTGTACATTAATAAGCCATCCGTTTTCTTCCTTTTTAAATATACATTGTGTGTGTATGTATATTTTTTCTCTTTCCATAGACCTCAATGGAAAAGATTTATGGAAAGATAGAAAATGTGTTTCCTCCTTTGAACGCTGTTATCATTTAGTTTTAAGGACTAAATGTAGTCAAGCTAGTTAAGTAGAATGCCATCTATGTCCTCTTGCAGTGTGGGATCGTGCTGGGAACTCTCCTGTTGTTCTTCTGTTCGTGGATGACCCACAAGTCTTGCATGTTCCTGGTCAACACAGCGAGCAACACCAAAAGAAGGACCTATGCAGGACTGGGTGAGCTTAAACAATGAGTGACATTCCATTTGTAAATAAATGCAATAGTTGCTGCTTTGTGTTCATTTCCAGCAGTAAAGTAGTGATTCAGCCTTTATGCAGTTCATGGAAGGCTTTTCATGCGCCACTTTTACTGTTCTCAGTGCCCAGCTTCTACCAGGACTTTCACAGATAATGAGATAAACCCCATTTTTAGCAACCGCTCCACTTCTAAATAGAGGAAAAACAAAGTTAGCTTTGACAACGATAGCCATCGTGACCGAGCCTTAAAACACACTTGTATGACAATGATAAGTTAACAAGAATATTGAACATTTTAATTTCAAGCCTCTGTATCCAGTGCACACAGTGAATAACAGATGTGTTGGGAATGCTCCATAAGCATAGCGATAAGCAATGGTGGTTTTGATGTTAGTTAATATTAGAACGGACACTATTTTTAGGATGCTGCCATCTGTTTTTCTAAATCTTGTTCTCATCAATGTCACTCCCTTTCTCCGCAGCCTTCCATGCTTACGGGAAACCAGGAAAAACACTGGTGGAGACCAGGCAAGTCTTCTCATTAATTCATTTCACACGTCGGGGCTTTCTGTGAAGTATACATCATCATAAACATATAGGAAATAATTGACTATAATAACTTATTTCCCAAATCATAATAATGCTCACTTGTATTAATTACGATTTTGACCTGTCCACTGTCTCTTCCCCGTGCAGTATGATCGGTTTGATGTTGGGGACCTGTATTGCCTTCTACGTTGTGATAGCTGATCTGGGCTCCAATTTCTTCGCTCAGCTTTTAGGCTTAGAGGTTTGACATCAGTATTAACTTGTCTATTCATGTCTCTCTCTTACTGCAGTCAATTTTGGAGTAATATTAATGATAACATTGAGGTAAGTCAACAGGAAAAAAAACGTGATTCTTGAGTAACCACATTGTATGACTCTGTGGCACCCTCCTCCTATAGGTGACCTTCGGATTCCGTGTGCTGCTGCTTTTCGCTGTGTCTCTGTTCATCGTCCTGCCGCTGAGCCTGCAGAGGAACATGATGTCATCCATCCAGTCCTTCTCTGCCATGGCGCTCATGTTCTACACATTCTTCATGTTCACGGTGAGACAACCAACGCACGGGGCTGCTACTGCACTCTAATGCGTCTGATTAATAGCCTGAAGTGGAAACACACTTTGGCTTTGCTTACAAAGTCTGACAATTAAAATGCTTGAAGTACTGTAGAGCTGCCCTTGTAGAAGATAAAAAGCCTTTTTATTAAGTTAGCGGGACAGTTGCACTGCACAATAGGTCATATATAACCTTTATCATATTGGCAGTGATAATTTGACATCTGCAGTCCAGAGGTCGGTTATTATAATTCAAAATGATCAAGGTGTGCAAATGAGGTTAAGGTTGGTTATTTTGAATATTACATTTTTTCATGATGTCAAATCTAGTTGATGCATTTGTGTTCTCTATATGCATTGTTATTCCTAAATAACTAGAGTCCAGATTCTTTATTGCAGTTTTCGTCCCCAAAGACACTGACTACATATAAATACCATATAGACGTATATATGACCTGCAGCACAGTTTGTTGACTTTGCTCTCTGTTTTGTCTTGAAACTCATTTTCAAATTTTCTTAAATTTTTTGGGAAAAGTGTTATTTTGTTATGTATTCTGTGTTAATGCTTCCTTATTCGCCCCATCGTACAGAACTGTGCCTTCCTTAACCGACACAATATGTTCTTGCTCCCCTCCTTTTTTTAAAGAGCAAATTTAGACTAAATCACATCAGGCAGAAAACAATTGGCTGCACTGCTGAAACAAAGGCTTTCCCCAGGGAAGGAGACATCACCTGGGAATGGCCACACGGGACAATTTAAGCACTGTAAGTGCAAAGTAAATGAGGGTCAGATAGTCAACTCCAATAAATCACAATCCGTTGCAACTTCAGCAAATTATCTTAATGTATTTTCTCATGTGTTGCCTAATATAAATATGTCAAATACATTTTATATTTTTCCAGACTATAGTCTATTTTTATTGCCGTTTATACAGCACATCAAACGCATTTGACATATTACTTTTTAGGAAAGACATTTTTATTCTCTGATCCTAAGTCAGCATGACAATCCTATTTGTATATACCTCTCTGCCCCAGTTAGTCAGTATTTATTAGTAACACCACTATATCAGCTGGCTGTTGAAATATCCCTTAATGATTATTTGGACATGGCTCTTTTAGGAACTGGATTAAATACGAAGATTTGGGGTTTTGTCTTAATATTTTTAAGCATTTTAATCATGCTGCACTTCTAGCTACACTACAACCACTAAATATTTTTGTTTAGCGGTAGCCCTTTTTAAAGAGGACCTATTATACTACTTTTCTGGTCTTAATTTCTTGTTTTACACTGCTATAGAGCAACCTGACACGAATCACATCACAAAAAACTATGTAGATTTTCGGGAAGCTCTTTCTCTTATTTTGGCGATCCAGCACATCCTGTCAACACTTGAGTGTGTGTGCTTCGGCAATCTCCGCTCCCTCCGCCTGTGCATCGGCCATCTCCGCTACCCTCCCCCCCCCCTCCTGCAAACCCCACTCCGTTGTGATTGGTTACCTTCCTTCCGAAACACTTTCAGTGGCGGGAAGCGCGAGCATGGACCTATAAGGGCGCGAGGCAGACGCGAACAGGGAAGTGACAGCATTACCATACATGGAAACATCCGCGTGGTCACATCACCAATTTTTATGCGACGTCACCAATTATGAAAGGGTAGACCGCTTTGAAGACGTGACTTCTCGACTGGCTAGAATAGTGTTTAGTGCTCTGCACAGACACCCCAGACGGTCAGCAGGGAATACGTCGAAATGCATGTAAGTCATTATTTGATAATTTAGTATGGTTAAGCATGACTATGAATCATCATAACAACGTTTATAGGTCATAAAAGTCAAAAAGCATCATAGGTCCTCTTTAAGCTTTGTGGAAAAAGTTGGAACTGGCAAACGTTAAAAAAGTTTTGCTTAGCAATTGATGTGTTTCTGTACTACTGCAAATTAAGCAGATAAGTTAACAGTCTTGTCCAAACAGGCTTCAGTACAGCCATACTCCATACATGTGTTGCATCATGGGTTGAAGTGTGGTCATTGGTGCATCATCATAGTAAAACATGTTAAACTCCAGTGACAATCCAAGCAGCAGTAGCTGCAGCTTTCTGCCTCTTGTGATTTGGACTCATTTACTCTTTAAATGCACACACAGAGTTGTGTGTGTGTGTACGGTTCTGTTTTTTGCCGACCTGCAGCACTGCTTCCACACTGCCGTTGACAGCCCTCTCTGTGGTGTGACGTCACGTGACTTTTGTAGTTCCGTTAGCATGGCCATAACAGTGCTGTGTGGTGTGCTGTGTGCGTCTGGCTTCAAGATCCAGCGCCCAACCCAGTCCAGAACCCCTAACCCTCTAACAGTGATGTATTTCCTTCCCTTTCTCCTTTTCATCCTACCTTTTTTCGTATGTTGTACCACTCTCCCTCTTCCTCCTCTATTTCCCTCGTGTCCTTCTGTTCTCCCTCCCTCCACTCTTCCTGGATGACCTACCACCCTGTGTTTGCTTCCCCCTCCTCTATCCCCCCCACTTCTTCTGACGCTGGTGCTGATGTAGATAGTGTTGTCGTCTCTGCGATACGGCTTAATCTCTGGCACCTGGGTGGAGCGGGTTCACCTGTGGCGCTTCAAGGGCGTCATTCAGTGCCTGCCCATTATCGCCACAACCTTCTGCTGTCACCCGTAAGTAAAAGAATACCCAGGGGGAAAAAACACCACCAAAAAATTCCATCACCGTAAGTGCGGTAGGTGGGAAGGGGGGGCTGGGCATGGAGAGTGAAGGTATGCCCCTGAGATGTTGACCCTCCCTTAAACCCCTCCCACCTACCTGAACATTCTGCCCACTCCTTTACCCTCAACTCATCCCCCCATTTTTTCACCTTTTTTAATTTTTAATTGGGGTTCGGTCCAAACCATTTGAGCTCCGTGAGTGTCTTGTGTCTGTGTGTGGGTTTTGTTTTTGGTGGCAGTAGTACTAAGGCAGGGGTGTGTGTGTTAAGTGAATGTTTTTGTCCCACCACCACCACCGCTAGCCCTCACCCAGGACAAGCAGCCCTGGGTCTGGGTGTGGGTGTGAGAGGCTGGTGCTGCTGAGGGTTATGGAATGTTGTGCTGTCCTGTGGTGGGACTTGGAAGGAGCAAGATGTAAGAAACACATGCTGATTGAAAACCTGTGGGGTTGTTTTTGTCTAGTTAAGCCTTTTTATAAACATATATTTTTTAAATTAAATGTATAATTTTGCTTTCACTCATTAAACTACAGAGTTCCCACGGTCATGAAATTCCTGCAAAAATGCATTAGGTAGTGCGCGACTGCGCGTTAAATTTTTCATGGCTTTCTAACGACACGAGAGAGACAGAGTCTCATTATTGAGTCACATGATTGCTGAACAGGCCTACTTTAATCTACTTAAATAAGGGCATGGAAATTTAATAAAATGTAATTGAAAAGTTTTGAAGTTGTATCGGTAAAAAATGTGTGGGAACCCTGTACATATCACCTTCATTACTTTTTTCAAGACACCATGACAGGTTTTTGTGTTCAGTATGGGGTTTCTTCTTGCCATGTCTCTTTGTTGTTGTTGTTGTTGTTTCCCTTTCTCCGGTTTTTCTCTTTCTCATTCATTACTTATAATATCTGTCTGTGTGAGCCGCCAGCATGGGTGCAGCCCCCCCTCCTCCTCATCTTCCTCCTCCTCCTCTTCTTCTTGGAGTTCCCTCCCCCCCATCATTTTTGGTACGGGCCGTAACCTCCCCCCTACCCCCTTGCCCTCCTTCCCCCCTCAGATGGTGTTGTCCTCGTTCAAACATGAGCTGCTCAGTGGCTGGTGGCTAGTGCAGGTCAGGCTGGTGCGCTGGGAGGGTGTGTTTCGCTGTATCCCCATCTGTGGGATGGCCTTCGCCTGCCAGTCGTAAGTACTGCCTCCCGCCCCTTCCATTCCTCCCCTCCCCCCCCCCCCCCCCAACCACGGTACTGTTATAGAATTTATGTCAAACAAGACTCCAAAACAAAAAATCTTGACCGTAGCCATACAAATCACGAGGTGGGTATATATGCTCAAACAGGGGGCTTCTTTACTGTCTAATAACTCAGCAGCGGCACAGTGATTTGAATCTTTTCATTGCTGCATGTAGTAATTGCGCAAACGTCACGTTAAGTGCATGTCTACTTCTTGCATCATTCCTTAAAGCCACGGCGGAGGGTGTGGGGTGAGTTCGTCACGTTTAAAACACACACCTCTGGGTGGTTGTTGAGAGGTTTCTAGCTGCAAATGGAGGCTGCTCCTTTTTCCGCTCTCATGTGCTTTTTTTCCGCAGTCGGCTAATCCGTTTCTGCTATCGCTACAGTTCGGTCTTCCCCTCTCTAGAGTTAGACGAAGACTTCAATTGCTTCTAATGCAACCCAATTTTGCAGCTAACACAAAATAAACCCTTTTTTGTGAAATCACAGCAAAAAATATCACTCCGACAAGTTTGGGCTAACTTTTGGTCAACTTTCTGTCCATCAGCTTTTTCCTCAAATTTACCAAATATACATATATGTTTGTGCAGCAACTACTGCACATGCTTTGAGATAAAGTTTTTATGACAAATTCTAAGGTCAATCTCTTTTTCTGCCAATCTTGTCATTCCATTAACTTTCCCCTCAGCGACTGCAGATATCACACTAGTATATGTGACCTCACACAGTTTAATCAGAGCCTCTCTGAGTCACCTTATTCATTCATTCCTTCCTTTCTGTCACCTGTCTGCATGCTCTGTCACTGCCTCTTTTGTCCTGTCTATGCTTTGGTGCTTGCTCTGGGGTTTGCGGTGAGTTGAGTGGGTGTAGGGTTACTGTGTGAAGGTCAACTGGGGTCTGAGTGTTACAAAGCCTTATCTTTTGATTTGAGGGGGTGTAGAGAATGTTATGGTGACGTCATCATTAGGTGCCAGATGTTTGGGTGGTGGTGTTACTATGTGGGATTTGTTTATGTGTGAGAGGTAGAGAGAGTGAGGTAAGTGGCAAGAGTGGGTGACTGTAGCCTTGAGACTGCGACGGTACCTAAATTAATATAATAGTCACACATAGCCAACATAACATTATGGTCCAGGGTGGGCGTGTTCACTAGCAAGTCAGAGGTGTGCACATGTTAGAAGAGGGAAGAGAAAAAGTGTGCACTTGTGTGTGTTGTGTGCGTAGGTTTCCCCACTAGCACAGTGCTGCTGAGTGATATTTGGCAGTGTGGTTTCTTGGCCCTGTGCTCAGGGCCGAGCGGCAGGCAGCTTAAAGCCAAACCACTAATCAACACATTGGACCGACGCCATCTTGCAGACACACACACACACTGATGTATTCACGGGGCTGATTAAACTCCTCTCAGCACATTGGACTTTTATTACATTCATGAAAACGTGTTTACTTTCAGTTAAAACATTACTTAACATCACCATTATGACAGAATGGGATGGGAGCTGGCCCCTTTTGGTTTTGGCTGCTCGTTTTAGAATCGCGAGGAGCAGTTAGCTCATAATAGGGGTCCATAAGACAAAACATGTGTGGCTCAAAATGTCCCCCCTGTGATGCTGCTACTGTCAGCCTGCTTTCAACCCCCCAAGTTAATAATATTATCTACAGCACACACTCCAGCCCCCCGCCCTCAACACACACAACAGCCCCCCTCCCCCCCTCATTCTCTTTGAAGACCTCCTCAGTCATATTTCCTCCATTTAAGGGGCAGCGTTTAAGGCCAAAACACATTAGCCCCTGAGTCAGGACTATTGAGTGACCATTAGATGCTTTAGCTCCCCACTTACAATATGCAGTTTTATTTAACCTTGGCTATGAGATTTACTGGATCGCGGAATTAAACAAGCGTCGAGGAACGGCACCGTGGGACAGCGCTTGCTCATAAAACCAGCGTGTGTGAAAGAGACACGCAGAGAGAGAGAGAGGGGGGAAGAGGCTGATGAAGCTCTCTCTCTCTCTTCTCTCTTTTTCTTCCTTTCACATATACAGGAGGGACAGAGAAAAAGAGGAGGCGTGCACAAAGACTCTGCCAGGAAAAGTTTATAATGCCCTTAAAGCTGCCAGGGACTCGCAGTTATATATAAAGCCTGTAAATTCACTGGTTAATGTGCCGATGGTCCCCTCCGACGAACCACTACGCATTCTCTCATAGCAAGGGACAGCAAATGACGGAGGGAGACAGATACTTTGGGGTTTTCAGTCAGTCTCAGCTTGAACCTCAGCCAGCCTTGACTACTGTCACCCATTCTGTGTCACACACACACACACACACACACACACACACACACACACACACACACACACACACACACACACACACACACACACACACACACACACACACACTCGTATGCAGAGAAATACTTGATACACACTTCACCCCCACTGCCATGACATAACTGCTATTTTGATAAAAAAAAAGATATATGAACATATTAAACATGAATTGTAAGTTGCATTCATAATGGGGGAAAAATGAACATGCTGAAATATGTGCTGCATTCATGTGCATGTCTAAACTGACGGATACACAACTTAGATCTTGAAGCGCTTCATGACTGGACCTGCTAGTGTCTAAATTAAGTCTGGCTCTGTGGGTTTCGGGGCCATTTTTGTTGGCAATAATCAATTGATCAATCATGGAACAAAAGTTATCGATCAAAGCTGGCTGTCCGCTTTCTGATCACCCATGGATCAATGCTGCCTTAAGATCCAGCAGGAGAGTTAAGGCACTGTGATATTTTCATTGCTTAAAATAATGCACATTTAGCAAGCTTTATCCAGTTTTTGGATTTGCTCGTTCGTCTTCTTTTGAAGAGCTGTACTGAACGACCTTTACTGTCAGTCAAACAAGAATATGACTACAGCTAGTAGACAATGCAAATCTTAATTGGATTTGTAACTAATGACTGCGTTAAAAAGTGTAATAGGCTGAACATTGAGTTGTATGAGGAGAGATCTGTATGATTAGATTAATCTGTTGGGAAAGAAAATGGGCCTCCAAAGGCCAAATGGCTACACATTAGAGAAAGTAGATTTTAAGACTAGATGGTCACATGTAACAGTCAGCTGTTTGAGCAAAAAAAATAAAAAATAAATCACAACTAGGCTGGTGCCCAGTTCCCGACTCTAGATTCCCTAGAAAGCTAGATTAGGGAAGGTCGCTTCTCCATAGCAACAGCTGTGTGTCTGATAATCCAGACAGTGCACTTGAATGCACACCAGGGTGGTCTCTTGTGTCACACAGCGCTGCAAAGTGTCTTGTTGTCATGGTTGTCTCTCACAGGCAGGTGCTGCCGACCTACGACAGCCTGGACGAGCCCTCCGTCAAGCGCATGAGCACCATCTTCACCTCCTCCCTCAACGTGGTCACAGTCTTCTACATCACGGTGAGCAGCTGGAACACACACAAACACACACACACACACACCACCAGCCCAACCACCATTTTACACTGTGGCTACATTTGTCACCGTCACTAGACTACGTTTACATTCACAGCAATACTCCGATATTAACCAGGTTAAGGTCATATTCAGAATAAGCCATAATCGGAATAAGACACCTGGAGTATTACGATCTTTATCACAATATTTTGGCACCTTAATCAGAATAAATATTCCGATCTGTGTTTATGCTGCATTTTTCGGCATTTGCCGCAGTTTGTGGCGCATGTCCTGGTTTACGGCAGTTATTTAGAGTGTGTAAAATACATGCAACAAGGCTCCTTTAAAAAAAAAAAAAAAAAAAGCATTTTCATTTTTGGCGTATGAAAAAATGCCAGACAACGCTAATGACATAAAGTGAGTTCATTTTCCATGGATGGGAAAGGAATTATTACAGGAAAAAGGGCACTGACGTCAGGCATCATGACGCTTCTCCCACGTTGCTGGTTTATTTAGAATATGTGGATTGACATGTTAACAGGAATATCCCCATAGCATATTGTCTTAACCGGAGGACGGACCTAAATCAGAAAATGCTGTGCCTGTAAACGTAGTCATCGCTGTCACATGGAAACTATTGGGATTTTTGATGATCTTACAATGTCTGCTTGTCAATCCCTGCCTTAAAAGTTATTGAATGTTGTTCCTGTAAATAAATTACTTTTTATAATTTATGTAGCAGTAGTAAAATCTCGCTTTTATTCTTTTTTTAAGTTGCACTAAAAAGAGTCTGAAAGATGGTCCGTCAACCTGCACACAGCCAGATGTCTGATGCATTTGCACACACATTTTGTTCTCCTACATATTCATATATACCTTCTTTTTTTCCTTCTTTTTTGTTGCTGTATTTGTTTCCCTCCACCTCTCCCCTTACACCAGGTGGGTTTCTTTGGCTACGTCAGCTTCACAGACAACATTGCGGGTAACGTGCTGATGAATTTCCCGTCCAACCTGGTGACGGAGATGATCCGCGTGGGCTTCATGATGTCTGTGGCCGTGGGCTTCCCCATGATGATCCTGCCCTGCCGCCAGGCCATCAACACCATGCTGTTTGAGCAGCAGGTGAGCGCCACCGCTGCTACTAAAGTGCTAGCACGCGGGGGAATGTAAACTATTTGGAAACAGAAATTGGTATGCATGAAGAAAACTGATGTGTATAACATTACAATAGCCCCCCCCCCCCCGCATGTGGCAGATATTGTCTGGATTAAATATGCAGTAAATCCTTCTGCGTGTTTCTTGTTCCTTTTTTAAATAACTGGATGATAATGTTATATATTGTGTAAGATTATGGACCTGGCACCCCTATCCTCTGTCATGCAGTTTAATAATTATTAAAACAGAAACATGTTGCTCCATGTTAGCAGAGCCTTTTGGAAACAACCACTGTGGTACTCAACTGTGACGTCAAGAGATTATTCATTTTTTGATGATCGTATCCAGATAAAAGTCCTATGGCACGCACAGTTTTCTTTTTTTCTTCTGATTTTGTCTTTCCATCCTTACAGCAAAAGGATGGGACGTTTGCTGCCGGGGGATACATGCCTCCTCTGCGCTTCAAGATGATCACCCTCTCCATTGTGTTTGGCACCATGCTGGGAGGCATTCTCATCCCCAACGGTACATCCTGTGTGTGTGTGTGTGTGTGTGCATGTGTGTGTGTGTGTGTGTGTGTGTGTGTGTGTGTGTATGTGTATGTGTGTGTGATAGAATGTGGACAACACTGCATGGATTGTATGTGTGTGTGCACGTACGTGTGCAGCTCACTGACCGGCGGTCTGTAAGGTGCATGTGTTCCTTCATGTGGGCGGAGTAGCTGGGGAGCTTTACGACATGTGTGAATGCAGCTTTACGAGTCAGTGACTGTCACACTCTAACACAGTCCTTAAATCAGCACCCTAACTTTTATCTCCTTTTAGACTGGGCAGACGGGAAGATAGGGCTATTATTCTCTCAGACTCTCTCTCTCTCTCTTTCTCTCTTGTGCAGACACACGCACGAACGCACGCACACACACACACACACACGCACGCACAACCCATGTACACACCAATGTTGGCTCTCTGTGAGTGGGATGGAAAGAACTCAAAGAACCTGACAAACGGCTCAAAATGGTGGCGATGTAAAGGTTAGCTTGAGTTTATGTTTTATTAATCCTTTTATATGGCGGCTGTTTGTTAGACTTTTGATTGGGAAAAGACACACACACACACACACACACACAGAGTGGGGTTTGGCTGGACCTCTGTGTATCTAATCAGACTAATAGACTGAGGAGAAGGGGAAGTAAGGACCCTGGGGAGAACAGACACTAAATCCGATGGAGACAATATGGTGTCCGTCCTCTGGATGAACGATGGGTTTCCCGGCCTGACGCCCAGCTGGCCCGGTCCACAGAGACAGGGGTTAGGGCCAGAGAGAGAGAGAGAGAGCTGCTTCTGCCAGGAGCGGGGTGCCACAGAACGGATGGGAGCGTGGGGCTGGGCGGGTGCCGGTTATGGATGGCAGAGGCAGGGGTTTGAATGGAGCTAATGATAAAGCCCATAGATGTGGGGAATTTCCTTGAGTAGGCATGGGCCGGTACGATATTCTGACGGTATGATAACCTTAACCTCAAATGTGTTATTTTGAGATTTCTTTTTTAAACAACATAGAATATTCTTAACATGATCAACTTTTATGATAACAGTCATTGAATTATTCTTAACTGAATTGAAATAAAAGCAGTCCTTTTAAGTGAGCAGCTCAACAAGGTTTTTAGAGACATGCTCAATTTCTACACATTTCTAGTAAATGTCACCCTTTATCAACACAACCTCTCAATGACCAAATGTGTTCATTTCAGGAGACTGTCATGTGGTGTTGTGACGTAACACCACAGCAAGTGAATATTGTTGAAAGAGTTTTTGATATATAATTTATAGTGAATGTTAAGGTCGGTTTGTATTCATATATAGATTTGTTTTACTTGGATTGTCAGAGGCTTCACCTTCCAGCATTTTAGCCGTTACTTTTAGACCACTATTTACACCAATTGTCCATTACTCTTTGCTAACTATTTCAACTTTTTATTATTCATACATTTTCGGTAATTATTTGAACTTTTCACTGAATACTACCCCTGGTTGGAAATAATTATTTTAATTTCCTGGGACAGATACTTCCACATAGGCACTTGAAGAACAAATATCCAAAGTACAGCATCACAGCATTTTTATATCACTGCAGTTATACGGCTCTCCAGGACCACCAGATGATCCTTGTGCTTTCCCTTTTCTCTCCTTAGTGGAAACCATCCTGGGTCTGACTGGAGCCACCATGGGCAGCCTCATCTGCTTCATCTGCCCCGCTCTCATCTACAGAAAGATCCAGAAGAGCAGCATCATCTCTCAGGTAGGGCCTGACTGTGACCGACTCTGAATAGATTGAAGAAGATTTTCCAATATATTTATATATATTATTTTTTACTAAATGCACAATGTTTCCAAAGACAAGGCAAGGCTATTTATTAATATAGCATAATTCATACACTGATGTAATTCAAAGTGCTTTCAATAGTAAAACAACAAGAACAGGTGAATGCAAAAACACATCTTAATTTTACTACAATTAAAAATGTACTAAAAATTAAAAGTCCAAAATTCAATTTTATTATTGTTTTAAAGAATCGTTATCTCAATATCAATCAAAATAATTGCGACTAAGATTTTTGCCATAACCGGGCAGCCGTACAAATGTGTGGACTCCCTGTCTCTGACGTGTGGTGCTTGTTGGTCTTCCTCTCTACCCTGCAGCTGGTGCTTTGCGTGGGCCTGGGCATCCTGTTGGTCAGTACCTTCACCACACTCTCCATTTCGGCCAGAAGTCCCGGCACCAAGGTCAAAGCTGTTCCTCCTCCTCCAGCACCTGTAAAGAGCAACCTGCCACAACACATCCTCCTTGAAACGCACGGTAAAGATAACTGCATCCACTAAATGGCTGGGCAATCACTTCATCTGCTTGACTTAATGTAGATTAAAGTGGTTTACCAATGAGCCATAGAAACATTTAGCTAAACAGGCCAGAGCCAGGATTGTCTGCAGCGTCAGTGCTGCATGTCATTATTTCAAGCAAAAAGGCACATTAAAGGTGAATGCTTGTTGTCCAAATCAGTATATATATATATCTCCTCACAATCCGTTACATGTCTGTAGTATGTGCAGTGTGCACTAAAGAAAAAAAAAAGAGGGCCCCACCATTGCTAGCAACATACCGGTTTACAGAGCCTAGGCTGTGTATTAAGACTGGATGTTTTCCCCCTGCACACACAGTACGGACAGTTAGAGGATCGTGAGGAGATATTCACTAATTCTGACTAATTCGCTGACTCCACCTTTTTAAATACATTTCTATTCCTTGTTTCATTTTTAAAAGTCGTAGACCCCAGCGCCCCAAAA
Organism: Ammodytes marinus; assembly: GCF_949987685.1. Classification (NCBI taxonomy): domain Eukaryota; kingdom Metazoa; phylum Chordata; class Actinopteri; order Uranoscopiformes; family Ammodytidae; genus Ammodytes; species Ammodytes marinus. The sequence goes on along the minus strand of NC_137224.1, from coordinate 14,540,649 downwards.
TGGCAACATACATTTAAGGCAGTAGCAAAGGGCCAGCGAGACTGAAACAAAAGCCCAGAGCCACGGCGTCAAAAGAAAAAGGTTTCTTTCATGTGTGTGAGAAGAAAAGATAGACAGACGGACAGACAGGGTGAAGAGATAACCTCTTGATAATATCTGAGAGCAGCGCTGAGTGCTTGACATTGATGGAGCGAGAATGATGCCCTTCAAACTCCAGTAATTTCACCCCCTCCCCTCCCCTCTACCTCTGTTCATGTCTCCTGTCGTCCCCTCCCCCCAAAAAAAATACATTGTCTACACCCCCTTGTTCCTCCATTTCTCCCATGGCGGCTATAAAATGCCTGCAAGCTCTGGCTGCATAAAGGGGAGACTGGGTGATATGGGTTTTGGGAAGGGAGAGGAGAGGGGGTGCAGACCAAACAATAGGGGTTGAGACTGAAGGGAATTTCTCAGTTTTTCTTTGAGTGGTTGACTGGCTTTTTAGTTCCACTCCCTCTCCTTATACCGTGGTTCCTCAACAGCATATTTTTCTCACCTGTTCACTGACACAAATGATGTCTGCCTCTATATTTTTTCATGCTCCATAAATGTCTACTCCCATTCACACGATCCCACACCTGTTTCCTGTTTGTGTCCGTTTTTTGACCATTGTCTGTATTTGCTGCCACCCAGCGGACCTACTCATTAGAAATAACCGTGTTGAAATCAGTCACAGCCAAGTGCATCAGTACGCACGTCCCGTGTGAGATATGCCGCGGCGGTGTTAATTCATTTTAATGCCAACAGTTAATGTGTGCAATAAACCCAACCGTACAAGGAACATAAACGTACATGTCAGGGCTAGTGTTAAATAGGGATGTGTTAAATAGCGATGCACTAGAAAATGCTCTTTTCACTTTTCTTAGACGGAGAGAAAATAGTGGTGTCAAATTTATGGTTTCTTAATATAGTCCCAGTTATGTGTCTCACATTTTCAAACTGACTTTATATATACAGTAAGCAACAGTAAAATAAAAATAAAAACTGTCATTTAAAAAATATATTTTTTTTTATGCTTGTATAAATCTATAACTAAATGGTGGAGTCATTTTTTCCTTAACACAGTTTGTCTTAAGGATCTTGGGCATAAATATGTTGATTCATCTAATATATTCCTACAGGTGATACACAGTCGAGGTCTCCTAGTTAATAGATGTGTCTTTTCTGTGTCTTCATATAGAAAATCCTGCAAACAAAAAGCCAGTGGAGATGGAAAACCCTGAGCTGCCAGATGCAGCGGGTGCACAATCCATAGAGAGGGACGAGGCCGAGCCGCCCCAGATTAAAGGACCAGTGGAACCCCAGAGGAAGAAGGAGGAAGAGGTGCAGCTGGGCCGCCCTGATGCTGGTAAGAAGACCATCTTTAAAGGTGTCACTGATTCTGGAGAATTCCTGTTGTTCAAAACAGTTTTTGTCAAAATCAGTGAGTGTCTCCTCGCAATTCACCACCTGTCTGTACTGATGACATCACTGGAAAATAAAATCCAGGGTTTATTTCACTCTGTAAATGGGCATCTTGCGAGCTACGGTGGGCCCCCTTTGTCTACATACTTTTTTTTAACTTACCAGTTTACAGAGCCTAGGCTGTGTATTAACCCTTTTTTTCCGCAGCACACCCATTGCAGGCAGGTAGCGGATCGTGAGGAGATATTCACTGATTTTGACAAAAAGCGTTCTCCAAAATGGCTGACTCCGCCTGTTAACTGGTTAACTCCAATGAGCTATGGTAAACATATTGATGTTGTTGTTCTTTTGACTCAGGTGTCGTGGTGGTGGAGGGGGAGGCCCATCGCCACGAGCCGCCCATCCCTCATGACCGGGTCAAGGTAGACACAAGAAAGAACAACGAAGAGCTTGAGCAACAGAACCAGAAGCAGCCTGTGGAAGGAGGTGAGGAAGAACACAAGAGCGACAAAGAGCCAGGTGTAGGGCCAGAGGAGAAGAAAAAAGGCGACAGTGTTGAAGACAAACCAAAGCCTGCAGAGGTAGTGGTGGGAAAAGAGGAAGTGGACTTGGGCGGAGGTGAAGTTCACTCCAATGAGGTGCTGGATAAGGAGGTTGCAGAGGCGGGACAAAAGCTGGAAGTCCCCCCGCTGAAAAGTGTCGAGAACATCGATCCTTTGAAAGATCCTCTGGCAGGGAACGTAGCCGCTGTGGTCAACCAGGCAGCAGCCGCCGCACAAGTAGACAATGCAGCCAAGGCTTCAGATGCTGCAGGGAAACGTGAGTATTTGTCCCTGCTCTGGTATAGCTGTAGTTTAAGGCAGGTGGATGGGAAAACAGTTCGAGGGGGGAGAAAACTACATTGACCATGTTATATTTGGTGATCTTACAGTTCCGGTTCCAGAAGGAGAGCATCGTCCTGCTGCAGACGAGGCTCCAGCTGCAGACGCTAAAGACACAGCAGATGAAAAGTTGGAGGGTAAGCTAGGAGAGCTACATTTTATAGTCTTGGGTTACTTACTTTTACTTAGTTTTTTTTAAATAACTGTTGCAACTGAAATGTATCATTCGGTGACAGTTTTAATTTTTTAATTACTACAGTGTATTGAATATGATGTAATCTTAAAAAAAGATGCATGAAAATATTTCTCTTCAGTTAACTAGAGACTTGGGAAGTGGTGGGGATACCGGTCTTTACACCCACAGTAGCCTGCATTGACCAAAATGCAATGCACCTGCAACTTTGCTGGTATAGTTTGTAGCCTGTGAAATACAGCGGCCCTTTGATATGGAACTCAACCCCATGATTGATTACTGTTTAGCCCCAAGTGAGGAGAAATGGCAGCATCACTACTGTACAGCACGTAGTGATAAAATAACATTATCACAGATTTGAAATGATTAAAGAAGGTTCCTTTTAATTGGCTACGTTGTAACAAAGATTACATTGCAGTGGACTTCTGCTCTTTTACCCCTTTCGGTTTGCTTGTTTGCTGTGATCGGCTCTTGCTCATTGTGCCTATTTCTGATGGTAGAAATGGTGTGAAGCGCGGGAGAGATATTCAATTCCATTCCTTTCTCCTACGTCTTTACCTGGCTTGCAGTCGTTTTTGGCTTTATGTTGACTTTCTTGTTCTGTTTACTTTTGCCCTCTCTCTCCTCCTCCATCTTTTCCCCCTTTCTTTCTCTGCCGGACTCCTGTCACAGTGATAAAAAAGCTGGTTGCAGGTACGAATTCTCTGTTGCCCCTTCTCTTTATCTCAATCTTTTGCTCTGTCATTCACTCAGTGGGCCATTGGTCTCAATTAAATGGATACTTACATAAACATACGGTGCATATATTAATTCATGTTACCATACAACTAAACAATGTGCCAGTGTAGAATCCACCCACTCACCTTACGCCCTAACATAGTTTGTGTGTCTAGTTTGTGCGTTGGATCAATGACACAATCTAAAGCCTTATCGGAATACTATCTATTATATTTCCCGTCCCCTCTCAACGAGACACTGGCCCTTCATATGCCTAACTCAGCTTCTTAACTAATGCACTGATCCCAGAGCAGGTTGTGACTTATTTTAATACAACGTCTCTTGTCATGTAGAGGGCCAGCTGGACCACGTGGTGCTACTGCAGGTGATCCAGGAGCAGCAGCAGCAACAGAAGAGGCTTCTTGACCAGCAGGCCAAACTACTGGCCGTCATCGAAGAGCAACACAAGGAAATCCACCATAACCAACCTGGTGCGTATATACATGTAATGTTTGGCAGACATGAAAACAGATATCACAGGTGGTAGTGTAGAGACACTGCAGGAGAATGGGGTAACGTTTTTAAACTAAAATATATCATCGTGACAATTGAAAAGCACTTACTTTTTGCATAATTTTTTTTTCTCTAAAATGTTTGAATATATTTACAAATTTGGCAATATCTAACTAATAATGCATATTTAAATAAAATAATCTAGATGTTGGATAAAGCCAGAGTTAAAATATTTTGTTCATTTTGACAACATAATAGTGTTGTCCTGTAAAGATTTTACAGAACAGCTTTTGGATAAAGCCTTTTTTAATTTGATAAATAAACGTATAAATAAATAAACACCATGTACAGGTCTTAAAGTACATTTTCTGCACGTTTTTAAGAACCAGATGTATCATAAATTAGACAATTAACTTTATGAACAAATGCTTCTGTTTATAATAAAGTATAGGTTGTACGGGACAAATATACAGACGCAAACAGACAAGGTTAAGTCAAAGAAACACCTAAATGTACATTTTGGACCTTGTATTTATACTAGAATGAAATAAGTGATGTTATTGAAGCAAAATAGCCAAACATCTCTAAATTGACCAGTGCTTGAAAAAAAAACAATGTTTTTGCCTGAATGTCTCCAGTTAATAAATAGATGTGTTCATTACTTAAAGGGGCTGCTGCTGCTGAAGGCGAGGCAGAGAAAAGCCTCCAGGAACAGGAAGGTGGAGTAGCAAAGACCAAAGAGTCCGGCCTGGCCTCAGACCTAAAGCAGTCCAAGGAGGCAGTCGGAGTGCCACAGGGCGCAGTAGCGGAGCCTCACGCATTGGATCAGAACCAAGTTCAGGCCGGGGAGAAGGTTGCCGAGGTTGGGGATTCTAAAATGGCTGTTCAAGCTGCTTACAAGGAGGATGGAGGAGACCGTGTGCCACCTGCAGTAGAAGCCCAGAAGCAGAGTGATCTGGGGGCCAGGGGAGTGCCACTGGGAAAGACCAGAACTGATGACGTCCCGTCTGTAGCTGAAGTTAAAAACACAGAAGCAGAAGAAAGACTGATTGAGCAAGAAGTGCAGGTGAGACTGCAAAAGGAACTGCTCGAAAGAGGGAGGAAAGAAAAGCTGGCCAAGGAACAGGAGCAGGAAAGACTGGAGAGAGAAGAGATAGAGAGAGAAAAGATAGAGAAAGAAGTGCAGGCCAGGTTAGAGAAAGAACGAGTGGAGAGAGAGAAGCTGGCCAAAGAGCAGGAGCGCGCAGAGAAAGAGAGGATAGAGAAGGAGGTGCAGGCCAGGGTAGAGAAAGAACGAGTGGAGAGAGAGAAGCTGGCCAAAGAGCAGGAGCGCGTGGAGAAAGAGAGGATAGAGAAGGAGGTGCAGGCCAGGGTAGAGACGGAGCGTCTGGAGAGGGAGAAGAGAGAGAAGCTGGAGCTGGAGAGAGCCGCCAAAGAGAAAGTGGCTGCAGCAGAGCGGCTCAAAGCAGACAATGAAATACTGGAGGCAGCGAGGAAAGAGAAGGCAGCAGCGGAGGAGGAGGAGGCAGCTCGGGAAAGACTGGCCCAGAACATTGAGAAACAGGGGGCCGGGAGAGAAGACGGTCAGGCTTTGAAGAGTGGAGGACGAGACCTCAAAGAGAAAGTCGCCCCCAGAGAAGGTGCCCAAGCTCAGCCTCAGGGCTCCCACGAGAAGGCCCGGGAGCAGGGGGGAGAGATGGATCTAAAGCGAAGGAGAAGGGCACTAGGGCCCAGAGAGGAGCAGGCAGCAGCAGGGCCCTCCAAGGTGAAAGGGGTGTCCAGGGGGGTGCCGGGGTTGGAGCCCCTGCTGGAGCTGGGGGGCTCAGACCTGCACGCAGCCCTGGAGGAGCAGCTACTGGCCGGGGCAATGGTGCACTCACGGCAGATTAAACAGGCTTCAGAAGATGAGGGAGCAAAATGACACACATCAGAAACACACACACACACAGATCCTGTTTCAGTGATTTTGAAAGCAAGTTCAACACATACGGTTACCTGCAGGAAATGTAATATTGTAGACCCATGATGTATTTGCCTTACATTCATTCTTGCCTTCAGAAATGTTATTATGAACAAAGAGGAACATTTTCTCTTTTGACGCATACTGTGTTATAACCCAAAGTCTTTATTGAGGAGTGTATGTAAATATTAACTTATTTTTGTCTTTGTGGAGGGGGAAATATTGAAAAAAGGTTATTGTTGAAATGTATATAAATCTATGCAAATACTATTCTGTAGAGCGCAAATCTATATTATTAATGTTTGTATGAGTCACCTTAGGTCCTTTTCATACAGCAGCTCGGTAGTCTGCCTCTGGAAGATCTGCGTTTTGTGCTTCATTGTCTTTCTGTAAAATGTTCCGGTTGGTTTGTTTGTGTTTATCTGTTACTTAGAGATGTAAATAATGTACATTTATTTTGTGTGATCAGTGTTCATGGTTTCTTTGATTAGTCGACCGCATACTGGTCTGGATGTAATGTTTGGTCAGGTTGTTAAGTGATGTTTTCCTGTACTTTCAGAAATGAAAGTAACTAAATACAACATCATGCTGGAGCTACGAGGTGTAGGCCTACAGTGCCGCCTTACTCTTTGAGAAAACTGTGCACAATGACTGTAGTTACTCATCATTCCATCTTCAGTATCTCCTCCTCGTTGATTTTAGCAGTGCCTTCTAATCCATATGCAGCAGTGGTGATAGTTTTATAAAAAACAAAAATGGTTTCTCCCAATTGTTTGGTCTATTAGCAGTATCATTATTATGAGAACACAAGATTTGAACATTATGTTAAGGATATTTGAAGAAAATATGGACTATGTTTGTAGTGTTTCTTTAGTAATCCAACTTTGCTGAAAACTCCCGTAAATTAGCACTTTTGACACATACCGGACCTTTGATTTGTACAAGAGGCTATTTTGATGACTTATTTTTTTATGTGCATAGTATTTCTGTACATGTTGCTGATAAGAATGAATAAAACATCTCTCTCACCCATGGCTGTTGGTCTGTGTTCGGCTAATAAAAGCAATGTTTTATTCACGTATATTGTTGTAGCAGCACGACATGTTACTTTCATCTGTAACCAGTCAAAACATGTAACTGAGACAAGATGGCTTTCCTTAATGACAGCAAGGCGAATATACAGATAACGCACAACTACTACAGGCTCCATACCGACTCCGTTATAATTCTGATAGCAGGAGAGGTCACGTCATTTCACAATTGTGTATCAATGCTATCCAAAAATACCACACATTCAGTTCATTTACAGTGCCAAACAGAAGAAGTGGCATGGTGTCATCAGGATAAAATTATAGGCTTCCAGCTGAAAAAGTCAATCAACCCCTTGGACCTTCATGTCTTCTTCCACAGCACTGATCAGTCGAGGACGGTCCACTGAATTTGTTTGAGGAAAAACCAGGGCAGCTTCCATTCATTTGGCTTTTTTCTTGGCCTGTAATAAAATGAAATAAAAGAAAGCAACTTTTGAGCAATGATCATCTACCCACCACTACGTAAGACCAGTAGCAGGTTGAATGACTGTCACCTACTGCATTTGTAAAGCAAGTCTTCAGTGCTTCAAACTCCTTGGCACACAGGTCCTTCCTCAGCTCCTGTCTGCCTGTTGTGGTAGCTGCCACACACTTTCCATACACAGCTGCCTGAAAGCGCACAAAGGTCGACAATAAATTGAGTAGGTGGGCGAACTTAGTGAAAATTTCCCATTAAAAGGATAAAAAAACACACACATTCTTCCTATGTAAATACAGTTGTGTCACTAGCAGTTTGTGTAGTATGGAGCCAGGGGTGCGCTCGGATTACACAGTTTATTCAATCAATTCACAGTAACGCACCGCATTTAACGTTCAGTAACGATAACGGCGTTGTAACGACGGAAAAAGTAATTAGTTAGATTACCCCGTTACTGAAAAAATAACGGCGTTACCTAACGCCGTTATTTTAAACGGCGTTATTCTCAACACTGGTTGTGTCACAATTTCTTGAATGTTGCTATTACACCTACTATTTCAATTTGTATGTCTGGACTATTTTACAATTGAATATCTTCTAACTAATTTGACCATAACCAATACAATTTAGATGTATTGTGCAATCCTGTATTGAGTGATGATAGTAAAGCTCGACCTATTCACCCAAACTCTATCTTTAATACATTATCATTGAATTGTAAATTGAAACACTTTAGAAATAGGGATGGTGGCATGGACCTATTATAAGAGGATGGTGGTTTGGAGACAACAAACAATTGGATCTTAAAGTCTGATGTCCAAACAAAAAACGTATAATGGGGACCATAGGTGTAAGAGGCTTGTCCGGAAGATGCATGCATTTGGCCTAGTACACTAGCCGTGGAGCAAAGTGAACTATTTCCCTCTCACTTCGAGTTCAACACGTTCACCTTGCTGAGCCATGTCAACTCCCCAACAGCCAGTACTTACCTCTCCTCCACACTGTGCGAAAAGTTCAGGGAAAAGTCTCATTTTCTCTCGACTGCGACTCCAAACATTTGACCCAGACATGGCTGCTGAAGAGCAAGATAGGTAGCAACCAGAAATTCACTATGCTAGTAAGGGTACAAAGTATTTAAATGAAAAAAAATCATCAACATCAACAAGCAGATGAGATATTTCTATAACCCATGGACAGCGCCATATTGTTGACCCTATCATCGAGGCAACGTACGGCAAACTATTCGTTCGTGTTATTCGCTCATCTCCCTGTCAATCAAAGTGTCAGCTCTAGCATTCCTGAATCTGATTTGCTCTTTCTTGACCTCAGGTGCAACCAGAACGCCAATAGACGCTTCGGATTGCTTCTTGCTTTTCCATGATTGGCTAGCTGTCAGCCGAGCCCCGCCTTCACCCCGTACCGTAGGAGGAAGATGACTAACCCGCAGCCAGGATTGCTAAATCATGGCAACATTTATGGAACGATTAGCTTTCCTTCAGAAAGTAAGTACTGTTTACAGTCATGATTAAATGTTTAAAACACTAACAGCTGAACGGAGCATGACGTAAACATTAAGGTTGCTTGTTTGAGTCTGTTAAGTTGTGCCAACACTGGCTTTGCTGGTAGCCTGCTAGCTAACATCATGAGGAAAACACAGTTTGTAATTGCATTTTATGTCATTTTTCGGTTGAACCGGCTGTGTCAAGCAAACAGGCATGCAACACTGATATAACTGCGTGTTTGGCCTAAACGAATCTGGCATTCAGACCCTGGTGTTATGCCAGGTTATAACTTGTGGTTTTAGAACACTTTTTTATTTATACCATGGTCTCTCTCAACTGAAGGTCCCGACTCTGATGAAGGCTACAGCAGATGATGAAAATCCCTGTCCTGGCTACCTTTTCCAAGAGATTGGAAGTATCCTTTTTATGGCAGCTTCTCTTGTGGTTTTGCCAGCAGCTAGAACTTTCTAAAGATGATGTAAATATGATGCCTTTTTAATGTAAAAGATTACTCAGCTTTCAAATTGAAAACAGATAAGTAATATATGTGTATCGCTCATGTGTATTGTTTTCAACAAACCTTAAAATAAATGGATGGGAATGCATTACTTATATTTGAATCCAAAAGCAGGACGCTAGTAATGAGAACGCTTATTATACATGCCAGCAAGGATGTGTCCTTCACTGTTATGTTGTTATCTTCCGGTATGCCAACCAGCCAATCATTTTTCCTTGGTCAGATGTATGGTTGTATCCTTAACTCACAACTCTAGAAATCTCCCTCGAGTCTTCGGGATGTGGTCAGTGTTTGTTAGAGTACCTTGTGGAGAGGCTGCAGGTGGAGTCCTCTCACGTCAAACTCAAGGTGACAAAACGGTGTAATATTATTGAAGTTTTTGTCTCTTATGTGAAACTGTGTCATGCAGCCATAACTTATAGTTCTTTATTTAAATGAAGAGATATTCCTACCTTTTACTGTTTTGGGATTAAGTCAAGGTTGTGTTTCATGCTTCGGTTGTTTCAGGTGCTGAAGATTTTTGTCCATCTTTGCGGTCATGGCTCCAACCATTTCCTCACAGAACTCAGAAGGAACTCCACCTTCATCCAGCAAGCGTCAGGTTAGACACACTCTCGCAACTTTGCCTCTTTTTTTTTAGCACAATTTAACTTTCCTCACCCATTTGCCACCTCATCGCCCTAATATTAACTTGCTCTTTGCATGTTTTTTTGCATTCCTAAAGTGCACAGCGGCCCTCCTGATCCTATCCACGGCACGGCGTTGCACCAGAAAGTAAGAAACACAGCACAGGTGAGACGCAGGTTGTATTTAACTATTGTGTCATTGGTGTATCTGTGACTAAGGCTAGGCAAGCAAACTCAAACTATTACATTCTCCTACTTGCAGGAAGTGGCAAGGCTGCTCTTCACGGATACAGTTTCCACCAAAACCAGTGTGTCCCCACTGAACCTAGCCCCCTCGAATATGGGTGAGTAATAACAACAAGCAATTAGCGTAAAGACCCTTTTTTACACTACATCAATCACACCGTCATATAGCGTTATGGCTATAGATATGGAGCTCAATAAATAACAATACTTTGCATCATCTGAAATATTAGAGATTGCATATTTGTTCATAAGGAGTTGCAATGATAAATCTATCTGTTACATAAAGTACTTTGCATTCTGTCAAACTGAAACCCTAAAGCTCAATAGGTCTAGTGTGTCTTAACATCCAGGTATGGGCTCAGGATCTTCCCACAGATCAGCAATGCAGGGCTTTGGATACAGTCCCGGGAAGCAGGGGACAGGTGAGTGTAAAAGAAAACGCAGCACCACACACACCCAAACGTCTGACCAGTCTGACCCTTTCTGTGTGTCCCTGTGCCTCGCAGCAGGCAGTGACTCACTCCTGGATAAGATCCAGAAAGCTGCAGAGGTGGTGGCCAGCGCTGTCCTCCCCCCGACCGAGCAACAGGGCATCCGTCTCCATGACAATCATTACCGGGCCGTGGTGGCGCCGTCCGCACCCATAGAGGTGGCGGTGCCTGCGTGTGCCTACAACCTGCCTGCTCGCAAACCAAAAGGTGAGGCATAGTTGTTGTGGGCTAGAGAAATAGAAAGGCTTGAGTATCAACTATTTTTGCAGGTTTAGTTTCTGTGTGTGAATCATTGACCAGTTCACTATGTAGCAGGGTTAAAAACGGGTCATATGTATATATATATATATATATATATATATATATATTGACATCTGCGACTAACATGTGTTTTTGCTACACACAGCGTTGATCCAGCGATGCCCAGGGCAGGTAGGAGGAGGCTGGGAAGAGACGGACAGCGGCAACAGCTCCTCTCACAACTCCTCTCAGGATATGGCAGCTAACAGCAGGGCCTCTGTGGGCAGCAAGTCAGCCGGGACCGGGAGCCAATCAGGGGCCAGTAGAGAGAGCAGCGGGGACCCGTTGGACCGGTGAGCGGCAAATTAGACCGTTTAAACCATGGATTTTCTGTCCAAATCCAAACGATTGACACATTTGAGAGCTGGTAGAGGAATCCTCAAATGTCCAGTGTGCACTATTAGCTTAAGGTACTCCACATATTCCTCACTTTCTCCATACCTGTCTGTCTGGTCTCCAGGGTGGAAGCGTTTCACTTGGGGGACTGTGGCCAGGAGATGGCGCTCATCAGCAGACTGACAGAGGGATCCAGAGTTTTCCTGTCCAGAGAGGAGAGCCAGCACTTCATCAAAGAGTCAGTGCATCTAAAATCAGACTGAGAATACAGCCATTTGTGGGGCAGATTCTACCTTTATGATCTGTGTTATTTTTCTGTTTTTGTTGGTCTGATTTCCGTCTTGTGTGATCTGCCAGGTGCTCCATTCTCAACTGTGAGGTGGTGCTGGAGTTGCTCTCGAGCAAGCTTCAAGATCCCTCTGATGCTGTGAAGATGGTAATGATAGATTGGATTCACTGAAGATCCATTTATTTTTTTATGATATCGTGCGATAAAAAATGCATATATTTTTGTTTTTTTTCCTCCAATCCCACAGCGGGCAATGTGTGCCATATCATGCCTTATGACTTCTGACCTCCTCTCTCTGGAACAAATGTTTGGAGCTACGCATCGACGGCTCCGCCAGCTGAGTGAGGGGGCTCCAGGTCCGGTGGCCAACAAAGCCACCAAGGTAAAAAAAGAGACTTAAAGGTTGGAGAAAGGCTGCTTGTCAAAATCACTTGTTGTCAAAATCAGTGAATCTCCCCTCACTATGTGCTACCAGTCCTTTGTGTGCGCTTGGGGGAAAAAAAATTTAATACACAGCCTAGGCTCTTTTAAATGGCCATGTTTCTAGCTAAGGTGGGACTTTTTATTTACATACCCTTTGTTTACATACCAGTTTAGGCTGTCTATAAACAACAGATTTCTTTTCAGCGCACACTGTACGGACAGATAGTAGATAGTGAGGGGATATTCACTGATTTTGACAAAAGGTGATTTTTTTTTTCAACAAGCGTTCTCCAGAATCTCTGACTCCATCTTTAAAATGATGGTTAAAACTGATAGGACTTTATGAGATGATACCCAAAACGAGTGTGTGTCTTTTGTTCTTATCTCCTCTCACCAGATCCTGCGACAGTTTGAGGCCCTGATGGGTGGAGTGCTACCCAGGCAGGATCCAGTGAACGGCAGCCACCAGGCAACGACTCATCCGCATCCCACATCTTCATACTCTGAGCGTTTACTACCAATACATACTGTGGACAACACCAACCTCAACCATTGTCCGCAAAATCACCCACCTTCCCCCTCTAGTGTGGCCTTGGCCCAGAGAGAGTCGTCATTGGAGCCGATGAATGACGGCGATGAGGAGAGACGTTCTCCCGTTCAGCAAGAGTCAAACCTGGTAGAGCCAGACAGGACTTCTGAGGTTGAATCAGTTGTTGAAGAGTCAGAGTTAAATTTGGAAAGGAGCTCTCCCCCACAGGCTGAGCCCCAGAGTGAGCGACCCTGTCTGAGTGGACTGTCACTGTTCAGTGGTATGGAGCTAGTGACCAAGGGAAGGCCACTGTGCCAACGAGAAACATCCCTGACGGAAATGTACACGATCGACGGCGGCTCAAAGGAGAGTCCAGTTGTGCATAACAGCAATGGCGTCAGTGAAAGCGGTGACGACGCTCCTTCAATTTGCAAATCGCCTGGTAGCAGCGCACCAGTGTCGGCCTTCTCATTTCTCAACTTTTGACCAACTCTTTACAGCTGGACCTAGTGAACAGTTCAACCAATGATGTCATCGTGTATATTCAGAAAATCTATTTAATTTTTATAATCCGAGATCAGATCTGTAATGTTATAACTATTCTATACTGTATGTATATATATAGACAGCAGATTCACATTATGTTTGGTTATTCTGTATGGTGCCTCCTTGGAAGTTGTATTTAAATCGGGTCAAGAGATTTAGGCCTTTAGAGTACGGTTGAGCGAGGACTGGTCTTTGAACTGGGTTGCTGTTTGGCTGACGTCTTATTTTCAAGTATTTCTCAAGAATGGTTGTCTTGAGTTACAGGTTATGATTGACAGTTGCTTTATCTCAGGATTCCTTTTAGCCAATTGAAACAACTAATAAGCCTCTGCAGCACGCCATAACCTCCGAGGGGGGAAAATAATCCCTCAATTTGTAATTTGCACTACAATTGCTTTCCTTTTTTATGGACTCGTAAACCTACATATGAGAGTTGTCTTCCATATTTTTTGGTACTAAGCTATTATGTCCATGTAAATGTTACCTGAGTGTGTTTACCAATTATTTATTATGTCTACCATGTATTGACAGGAACAGACTCGTAGAGTGCATGTCTGATTAAGAACTTATGGAGGAATTTATTATTTAGATATTCTGTGTGCATAACTAATGTGTGGAATAATGTGTGATAAGACATCTGCAATCAGCATAATGCAAAATACAAACGGTAGCCTGTGACCAAATGATACCATCATCTCATCAGCGTTATTTCAGTTACATACTGTACTGTGGTGTCGGGGAATGTGGAATGCAGGACAAACTGCTTGCCCAGATGGCAATCCAACCTGCCTTTGCATACAAAGAGCACTACTGATGTATTTTGTTTCAGTGAACACAAGCTATGCTGTTGCACACGCTGAAGAACAATAAAATCTATGCTGTTTTTTTGTTGCAGCACTTCACTACTACATAAATATGTCCTGTTATACCGTGTTTAACACAAGTCTAAATGGTGTCAGTGAAATGCTGCAGACATCGCTTTCAGCAACGTTTTATTTCAATGTCAAATGATTTGGAAAATTACAGAAAATATGAATCACTTTCACAACTCTCATTTTGCAACACAGTGTGCTGGTCTTATTAAGCCATACGTTAAGAATGGCTGACAGGCTTACGACATACACATGTCAAATGGTAAATAAATAAATGCATGGTTACAAAGTGGTTTTAGAGAGCTGTTCCTTAAGGCTGTTTTTGTTAGCACTGTGCTGAGCATGACACTGCCTGAGCTGCAGACTCCAGAGCCTCCTCTCACAGCTCTATAATTAGCCAGGGTCTAATCTAATGTTGGATTCTGGTGGTGAGGCTCAAGAAGAATCTGTCCCAATACCTTGAACCCACTAACCTGCTACACCGAATCATTGTAGATCCATTCATATAGCGAAATCAACTGCAAATACACTATCATTTAACTTTATCACTTTGGTTGGGGAAAACAAATAAGGAGAATTTAACTTGTAAAGCAATGTCTTAATTATGCTCTTTGGGAGTAAATCGATTGGCTTCCATGAGCTTCCTTTGTGAATGGGATCCCTACAATTCCCACTTGAAAGATACAAACGTGACTGACTTCACCAGTCAAGAGTAAACAGAATGCGGAGTTATTGAGTAAAGTGCTTAGCTTTATTTAGTTTTACAAGCACTTCGGATCTTCACACTTTCTCTTGTGATTAGCACCAATGAAAAATGTCCACGCATCAACGCACGCATGTAAAGAGAATGATTCCTCTTTATAAAGTGCACAGGGTGTGTGCACGCCCACCACGCACATACACACACAAACACATCAATACTGCACAGAAAAACCACAGTGGCTGGGCCATGGAGAGGCGGATGTGCTTATGGTCTTGACGAATGGTACATGTTGAGGTGGGGATGAGCCTTTGTGCCCATTATTCTGTAAACCTCCCCACACGTCGTCCCCTTTCCCCCTGACCCGAGGGCGCCGCTTCAAGGCTTTCAAGGAGGAGTCATGGTGCCGGTAGTGTCAGCACTGATGGGCGAGGGGTCACAGGTCACGTCATGTCGAGCCTGGACGTCCTCTGGTCTGCATACTACTGAAGTGAGCCTCCTTCAGGACTCTGTTGATGTGGGAATAGGAGGCACTGCTGCCGTCGCCATGGAAACCGTGCTGCGAGGAGCCAGTCGAGTCTTGGGTCTTTGGGCTGAAGGAGGAGTAGCTGGCAATGCAGTTGTTCTGGCTGTGTATGCTGGGCCTGGTGGTGGCCACGAGGGCTCTCTCCGGACTACTGATCCCATTACTGCTGCTGCTGCTGGAAGACTGGGAAATACAGAATGTTGTTGAAGAGAGGGTGCTAAGGAAGTGGGGCTTCATGGATGGATGCAGAAGCTTTAAATAAAACATTCTGAGCTATTCTGACAGTGCTGCACTGCATAGTCAACACTGAGTCACGTGTATTTGTATGAGTGATGCCAGGTTGCTTGCTATAACCATAAATGTCAGATAAACTCTAACCAATCCCCTAAAATGACATTCATCAATCCATCAGAGTAAACCTACATCTGTGTGATGGTCTAAAGATGAATGTAAAGCTGGAGTCAGTCTTACCTCGGAATCCAAATCCGACACAAGCAGAGTGGGACCCCCTCCTGACCTCTTGGCCTGAGAACTCAGCTGTTGGTCCTCCTCACCGTCACAGCTACGATGTCGTTTCCTACGTGAGACAGAAACGGGAGGGGAACAGACAGTATTGTGTGACTGTGAGTGTGCACGGGACATTGTCATGAACATAAAAGAAAAAAGATAATGTGACAGAAAATGCTGCAGGCAGAAAGGGGGGTTGGGGGGATTGGGCGGAGAAAACTAGAGTACCAGAAAGAGAGAACATGAAGAGGAACCAAAAATAGCAACTCAGGCAGTTACATGGTCAGACATTTGGCACTCCCATACTGAGCTGATTACATATACCTACCCTAGGGCTCACTACAGAGATTGAACCTTTTATATACTATCAATGGATTGAAAATACAGTGTGCACTGCATATTTACATTCATACTGCGTTATCAGACTGAATAGTCCCAAGAACTGTCTCGGCGTTTGATTACTGTGATGTATGCATTACAACGAAGTGTAACAATACTTATTTAATGATAATGGTGGTGTGTAAAAATGGCTAATTCACATTACCTGCCGTCCGTGAGCATTTCTGCAGTCTTGACGGTTGTTTCCTTGGGCAAAGAGAAAGGTAGACGCTGCTAGTGAGCCGGCTTGACAGGTTTTATTTGAAAGCTGTTACAGCTCCACAACCATTTCGCAGAGACGCAGTAGACTACGGCAAGCTTATTTTTCTCTCTCCACAAAGTCTGGGATATATGTGAGCAGTAGCCAGACGTCTGAAGCACAGGTCGCCGTAGAAAAAAGAAAAAAAGGGGTGGGGGGAAAAGCCCAAACCTTAGCAGTGGGTTAGTTTGGACCTGTCACTGCACCGAGTCCAGTCCGCCCTACCTAACGCCTCGGCGGTGTTACAAAGTTCTTTCCAGTTAACCACTAGGTATTCTCGTTTACGTAGAAATTTCGAGAAGCTCCAAACATGACAACAACGGGAGCGAGCTAGCCGGCTAGCTGCTACAGCGCTACAGCGGCGGGACGTTAAATCAGCAATTTACCAAGCTAACTACTTTAGCTAACTACTGCTGCACTGAGCTAAACTGAAAGTTCTTCCGCTTTCGTATTCCGTCCACTAGCCGTTGGTCGTGGTTAACTGTTGCCTGTGCTTGACAGCCGTCCGTCTCAGGAAGCCAAATGAGTGGAAGTAAAATTACATTAACAATTTTTAATGTCGTCCAAACTAGGATAACGGACACTCGGGAGTCGTTAGGTGTGCCATAGCAGCGGGCTTGTCTTCTTTGCGAATCGTCACTCTGTCGCCTCAACTGAAAAGCTCCGCCCCTCTGTTTACCGACGTCATCAGGGGTGGAGGTGGGGTGGAGGGGTGTAAAGCGGAAACAGCCTGCAGTACCAACATTATGGTGACCCACTTGTCTACATTGGGGTGTATTCTGCTATTTATTTATTTTATTTCTAAACATATTTTATAATAAAAAAATTTGATTAGTCAATTTATTAGTCGTGAATGTCAGTGTCGAGGACAGGTAGGCCTAGTTCTGTCGTCGAACGGAAGTGTTGAACATATTGTAGTTGTAGGCCATGGACCTATAAAGAAATATGCTGACAGTAGCAGACAGTGGCATTTTAAAAGTGTTTGTAATTGAATGTAGCATTAGGGCATATGGGCAACAGAGCTACATTATATGTAGCCTACTTTGAATATGTTTGCACATTGCAATTTAAACAAATATTTTCATGTTGCATGAAGGTTTTCGATGTAGCTATATGCTATAATGTATATAGGCCTATTCTGCTACAGCTGCTTCTGATATTTTGCATAGCCTACCCTCAATGTACGGTAGCCTATTTATTTATAAAATGTTAACATTTCTAACTAATATGCACGGTTAATAGCCTTTACATTTTCCTTTGATAAGCCTCCTCTTAGTTGTTTTCCACCCCTGACGTCACCTGTGACCAAAGCTGTATAGCCTATATTTGTCTCACAGATGAAGGTGATCCAGCACTCCCTCAAACAGCTTTAGTCTCTAATTGCCAGGACTCAGCTAAACTTTACAGCAAGTACACAAAAGGAGAGCGGCGTCTTTTGGAAGAAGGATTCCACCCGGGGCAGCCGGGTTCACTCTTCCAACCCATCACAGTGATCTTTGACTCAGACTGGATCTCCGCTCACCCTGAGGAGCCTCAAGACTTTGAGAGCTTCTACAGAGATCCTTATCGCAAGACCCCCAATGCAAGCCACAGTGCCATTTATATTCAAACCATAGGTGAGTATGCTGTTTGTGTCTACTAGTGCAGCAAGAGCCGCTGTAGTTTTCTCAGTCCGTGTGAAGTGTGTGGGTGTGTTTGTGAAAATGTTCTCACAGCATTGGCCATGATGAGATGGAAACATTGTTTAAGCACCTGCCTTAAAAAAATTACAAGACATGCCAAGAAACTATTAACATGTGAGATAGTTAATGCTGTTATTTTGTGTTTCTTATAGGCTCCTTTGGGGAGGCCGGGGCCCAGACAGACCTGTTTGTTGAGTGGCTCAGAGAATACTGCCAGGCCTTCTTCTATGGGCTTTCTGTCAAGTTGCTGCCGGCGGTTACTTTGGCTGAAACCGGATGCTCCTTCAGGGTTAACAGTAACTCGGACAACCTTCAGATCCTCATTGGTAAGTCAGGAGTCCATTATCCTTACCTTGGAATAACCTTTTCATGTATAAAAGCAAGAGGATGAGGGGTCAGTGGTGAATGCAGTGAATCTTGCTTTGAAATGCACAATATTGCTGTGTTATTATTATTGTTTTCTCTGTAGGTGACCTTCTCCAATTCCTGGGGAATAGGAAACCAATAGATGCATTTTGTATTGTTGGAATCACAATGATTGACCTCTACCCCAAAGACTTCTGGAACTTTGTCTTCGGACAGGCTTCTCTCAGTATGGGTGAGATTTTACCACAAAGCCTTAAGAGAGAAAGTCGTTATTTAAAAAAATAACGACTTTCTCTCTGGGTGTTAACAACAATACCCCACCGTATCTCAACATATTGTATAGCTGCTGTCAAAATACCCTGGCATGCCTGGGACAAGCACGGCTTGATAGAGAGAATCAGTAAACACTGCTTGATCATATGCTTCTACATGACCATTACATTACTATATCTCTGATGATGTAATGATGCTGAGCTGCCACTAGATGGTGTTTAAGTGATTTACATACAATCCAGAAGAGATTTTGTTACATGCTGTGCATCATGGCAGTTCTTTCTCAACTGTGTTGGCATGAATGGGTGTTTTCAGCTTTGCCAGGCACGATGACAACTTTTACAGCAGAAGTTATGCTGGGATGCTGAAGAGGAGGCTTCAGCCAAAGCAGGGGGACTACTCTGTGTTTGACGGATAGCCTATTACACCCCCCACAAGATCACCAGTAATCTGCTGCTTCGAACCTGTAAGGTGTCTGACAAACAAACATGCTCCTCCAATCACTCAATTTTGGCACTTTGAACTAGTTTTGAGAAGTCTTGCCAAAGTTCCTTCATCCCTTTGCTCTCATCAATACTATTGATATGTACACTGAAGGCGAAACACTGCATGTGAATAGGGTAACATCTTTAACTTATTGATAGTGTCATGAAACTTTGGCCAGATTAGTTACATCAAAACAACATTTTTTATATTACAATTTCTCAGCAACAATTTTCTCAGAAATGTTTGACAATATCTAACTAATAATGCGTATATTTGCATCTCTTTAAAACAATTACAATCTAGATGGCGGATAAAGCCAGAGTTAAGATCTTTTATTTTCAGGTTTACAACATATTATCCAAAGTTTTTACAGAATGTATATTGGATACAGCCTTTTTTCATTTCATAAATCCAAAAATACTTTTTACAGGTCTAAAAAAAAAGGGTTTAAGAAAAAAATGTATCATAAATCAGACAATTAACAACATATGAACACATTCACCTGTGTAACCTTCAGAACAGTGCTAAGAATGATTATGGAAAGTTAAGTTGATGCAAGTGCTTTAGAAGTTGAGATTTTTTAGTTTAGTTTTTAGTTTTTATAAAAAAGTTCATAGTTCAGTGTATTGAAAAATAATAATTTTAAGATAATGGCCGTAAAAGATGGTTGCATAAGAGAAATAAACAGACAAATGATATTAATATTAACGCCTACATCATTTTGGACCTTTTTATTATAATAGAATGAAAGAAGTCTTGTTGTAGAGGCAAAAAACTAAACATTTTGCCTGCCACGTCTTGCTGCATAGTTTATTTTCTGTCCCATTTGCATTCGCAAGCTGCAGGTCGCAGTTGGCTTCAAAATGGCTAAAAGATACGAGGTAGGAAATAGTTTGCCTAGGAATCAAAGACCTAATGTTGATGATAATCTCTAATGTATTATTTTTACAAGCTGAGAACAGCATAATTACCACGGCACATAGGTAAGACAACATAGTCATGATATTATGCAAGAATAGCACAGGCTCAGTTGGTTGCTCTACTTGGTGTTGCAAAGAGTTCAGTCTCACATGCCAAATCAGAATTGATTATATCTACCCACTTTCTATGGACGTCCATGCAGCATATCGAGAACGTTACCAGCTGCCTGACATGCCTGAGTTCAAAGGAGGTCCTTAAAGCTAACCAAGTGTGCTGTGCTAGTAGATAATGACAGACATATTTTAAACAGAATCCAACAGTTTCACAATGAAAGATTGAATTTTCAACAAGCTTTGTTTTTTTTTCTTGAAGATGTTAGTCAAACTTCAATCTAAAGCCAATAATGTAAGAACCTTCCACACAAACTGGAAATACTTAGGGGGGAAATGACACCTCATTAGAAGGGGATGCTCTTGAAGGCAACAAAGGACGTTTTAACAATTTAAACATATGTACAGACATTATTTGTCCCCTAGGTTGTTTTTATTGGGGCTTTCGAAAAGATCATTTTACCAAATCAGATGCATTTATGTTTCTTTTGTACTTTATGTGAATGTTCACGTCAACAGGCCTTACTGCATTGGATGGAGGAGGACCAGAGTCACACACACAGAGCAGAGGAGGCCTGTCAGTCTGTGCTTCACGTTCCCAAACCCACCGAAGCCTTTCACACATCACGGCTGTGGCTCCGCAGGTGCCTGGACATACTGGGGAAAAATGATGAACTATAGTACTCTACTGTACAGGGGTAGAATAAGTTGCCTCAGTGCATTTTAAGTTTGTATTAGTTCTCAAGTTACTGTTGTTTTAACTAAGTACTGTTGTATAGGGACCCTTTTCATAATTTGATACAAGAGCAGTAGAATAAATTGCTTTAAAGGTTGAAGTTTGTGTATACATAACATAACACATAATTCAGTTCAAATCACTGTTGCTTCATTGTGATTGAACACATTTTCATTACAAAAATAGTTTTTGAGTCTAAAAAGCTTAACATCACACACGTGCATCTTCAGTTTGATTAAAAGTAAACCTTCAATCACAAACATTGTTTCCTAAACTTTGTGCATTTTTTCTATAACTCGTGTTACAGAATCTGTGCAATTTATTGTTCTTGCAGTTACATTTGCGTCACAGTTTTATCGATCGCCAGCAGTTAACTTGGTCATCAAGTATTAGAGTAATAAATCTTGTGTCTGGAATATACCAAATTCAGGCACCTCCATTATGTCTGCATCACTCATGTTCTATTTTGAAACTGTCCATACTTTCAGACTTATCCCACACCATTGTCCTCTAAAGCAAGACTGTAGAGCTGCAACGATTAATTGATTATTACAATAATCGCCAATTATTTTGATAATCGATTAATCGTTTCGAGTCATTTTTTAATAAAACATTTCCAAATTTTCTGTTTTCAACTTCTCAAATGTGAATATTTTCTAGTTTCTTTGATCCCCTTATGACAGTAAACTGAAAGATCGTTGTGTTTTGGACATTATACATTTGAGGACGTCAACATGGGCTTTGGAAAATGTATCAACATTTTTTCACCATTTTCTGACAGTTTAAGGACCAAAACACTAATTGATTAATCGATAAAATAATTGACAGATTAATCAATTATCAAAATAATCGTTAGTTGCAGCCCTACAAGACTGTATTAAAAGCTTCTTCACTTAAAGCTTATTTATTATTATTCTCTTTTTGACAAGAAAAACACTGTTTGGTACATGACATACGTACGGCACAATTGCTACGTAAATATTGTGATCTGAAAGCTCTTAAGACTGCTTGCATAGCCCAGATCTACAATGGCAGATCATAAACATTAAATATTGGTATTTTCTTCAGTGACATCATGTCACTTTGGCACATGCCAGCAGTAGTCATTAGATAGCCCTGTATGGCTCATTGGCTTTGACCCTTTATTACAATTATCAGCTCAAGCAAAGCGTATAACATCCTGGCCATCTCTTGTATCCTCCGCCTTGTCAGGGCGTGTGTTGTTATCTACGTTAGCGCCATCCTTGGGACTGTCAGTTCTTTGGTTCACGTTATTCTCTGCACTCTGTCTCTCAGAGTCCCCTTTCCTTTCATTCACGTCTTCAGTGGGATTTGAGTTCCTCCTCCTACAGAGTAATCCTCTTTTAGCGGGTTTTACCAAACCCAGGAACACTGCACTAATTGCCATGCCAGCTGCACAGGAGTAGAAGGCTGCTCCGTAGTTCTTAGTCACATCCACCAGCACACCTGTGGATAGGGATGGATTAAAAAGGAGGTATTAAAGGGGCACTCCAACAATTTTACATGTCAGGTTCCCTTAACAGCTCAGCTTATGGAAACATTTGTATCGTGCCTTCAGTGGCTCTGCAGTGGGCTGAGAAAAACAAAATGTGATGATGTCATAGTGATGTCATGAGTTTTATCTAACCTTGGGCTTGAAGACTAGACATTTATTTTAATAAAATAAAACCTACATTACAAACTGAAGTTGTGGAGTTCAAAAAATATTTACTGGAAGAAAGTATCTGATGTCAGAAACAATCCATGGAGTTGTATTCAGGGAGACGAAAATATGTCTCCCACAAGTGTGTCAACTTTATAGAAATGCTGTGCTAAAAAGATTTAAACAGCTTATTCATTAAAAAGCCTTGTACAAAGATTAATCAATATTAATATCAAAATTATTTTTTTCTCTCCAGCACTCTGCCATTCACCTTTGATTTTACACATTTTGTCAATAGGAAATTATATCTCAAGCAAAATCATCCTTGATGCTAAGACAATAAAATATAGTTGTGTGTGAACTCATAGCAAGCACTAACAGTAAAGGCCATGCTATGAGATAACTCTTACCTCCAAGCGGGGGTCCGGCCAGCCCTGCAAAGCTTTGTATGAACACATAGACACCGGCGGCTGAGGACATCCTCTCTATGCCCACCACATCATCCTCGGCCAGCATGGGGATGTGGGTGCACGACAGGGTTCCCATAAAGAATCCGAACAGCGCGCAGCACACAGCCAGGCCGTAGAACTCCGTGACCAAAGTAAATCCAACCAGAACCGCAGTCATCGCAATCACACATGCCAGAAGCACCAGCAGCTTTTTGTTCCTTAGGTACTGCCGCGACAGGATCCAGCCAATGGCGAAGCGGCCTAAGATTTCCGCCACGGCCATGATGGAGAGCATGTAGGCTGCGCGCTCCCGCTCCACACCACGACTCACGCTCAGCTCAATGACGTAGAGTGCCGGGGCGAAGAAGCCGAGCGTGGCGAACAGGCCAAACAGAGAATATAAAATGAAGCTGTTCTCTTTAAGTATGGAGAAATCTAAAAGTTTTGAACACTTCGCCGTTAGCTTTTCATCGCCTGACTTTTCATGCTTCTTGTCCTCTGATTCTGACGCTACAATATCTGCCATAATGTTCTCTGCAGCCGCCCCTTGTCTCTCTAGCCTTGCTTCTTTGTGCACTAACGTCGTCTCCTCTGGGCTGCTGTTGCCCGAGTCCTTTAGAGAGTGGACACCAGAGTCTCCGGTGCTCACAGAGCCACTGGTTAGTTCATTGTCCAGACTGTAGGAGGTAGTTTGTGCATTTGAGGTATTATCTGCCTTTAAGTCGTCTGCGTCTGTGCCCTCAACACTCTCTTTGGTATTGAAGGCTTCCAGTTCTTTGTCCGTCTCCTTCTCGTGTGTCACTCTGGGTTTGATAATGATGGGCCGGAGCAGAGCACCACAGATGATGATGGTGCTTTGCAAAGCTCCCATCACTGCCATGGTGTGTCGCCAGCCAACACGGTCCCTCAATGCAGACATGGCTGTGGGGCAAGAGGAGGGTGTTGGGTGGGTCAATACAATTGCAAATGTGGTGTTGAGTATATTGTGTTCAAGATTTTACTTGTAGGGGAGAGTGGCCTAAGTTGTGCATTTTGGAAGTTGTGCCACCCCTTGTTGCTAGAAAACCGTGGAAGAAATTGGAAATGTGACCACATATTTAAGAAGAGCCATCCATTTGACTCATCCTGTAAAGAAGGGAGACACCAGGAATAAGATATAAGCAGATTTAAGCTCAAAAAACTGTGTTTTGCCTTTCAAAGTAAAATTTCCATGATCAAGGTTTTTTGATTATTGTTTCTGAACAATTATAGACAAGTTTGAAAACATTTGACACATGTTTTAGTGCTTTGGTATGCTACACTTTGAGTCTATATAGTTAGCACGATGTCAGCCCTAAATTGCTGCATCATGCCTATTATCCAAAATTCTGGGGATGGGGTGATTTGTGCTAAACGGCCTAGGTGAGTTATAAGTAAATAAGTAAGTAAAATGTATTTATAAAAGCACATTTATGACAGTTTGCACTGTCCAAAGTACTGTACATAGTGCATTCAGTAGATAAACAATGAAGGTAAAATAACAATAACCAAAATAAAAGACGTAAAGCCAGGGCTGTACAGTGCGACAGTTTTGATCGCATTTGCTACTGAAATTGATCACGTGCGATGATGAATACAAGTACACTCGCACGAGTGCTAATGAGCAGATGCTGTCTGTTTGAGACACAGAGGAGTGCTGCACAACACTGCTTAGAGGGCTCTACATTAACACTCTCCAAATTCGGGTAAATGTAGTCTTAGGCAAGTAAGTTATTGAGTCCACCCTCCACTTTGGCTGGTGAAAGATGTGTGCTCGGGACCTAGCGTCTACACTTCACCAACGGTAATAACCGGAAGGAGACGGCACGCAGTTAAGTTAGCGCGTGTGCAAACAAAACATTTCCTGTGCGCCTTCACATTAAAAGCATGTTACTAGCCAAACGTGAGTTGACTTTTTTGAAGCCGGTAAGAACAGGAAGTTCGTGCTTCACAGCCCTGCAGTGCGCTAGCTTGAAAATCAACTGCTTCAGCTGCAGAGAGCAGTCAACAACAGTAGTCTATTTAAACAAAGTTTGAAATAACTGATAAGCCACTGAAGAACTACTCCCAACACATTCACAACAACCTATTTAACTTATCCTAAATTGTACCAATATGTATACTTATTTATTTAATAGGCTATATGTTTTAAAGTTAGGTTTTAATTAACAGAAGGACATTTACCAAAAATGTTTATTATTATGAATATAATAATGATATGTATATACAAAAAATATATAGATATTAATTTTATGGGGAGAAATATTTCTGTATCAGCAAAAAATTGCAATTGGCAGGCAGGTTAGATTATTTTGTCTAAATTACAATCAGTGCACCCCTATTAATTTTTCTACAATTATTACTGCACACACTAGGATATGACATTAATTGAGAGTTTCAAATGAGACCAAGATGACAGGCTAAAAGGTAATTAGAGCGAAATGCATGGGTTAAGGTTATGCAAGTTTTCGATCATACTTTGTGTGCTACTGAATTTATTTTTGTGCTACTGATTTTTTTTTGCTTGCTAGCACCAGTGCTACCACCTAAAAAAATAAGCGTACAGCCCTGCGTAAAGCCCATATATCCACATAAACACAGATAGTAGTGCAGAGGTAAGATAGTTAATGGGGAGGAAACACCAGGGTGTACATATGGGTTTTGAGCCTTGATTTAAAGGCAGAAATGTAGTGGGAATCACATTTGTCAGGTGGCAGTTGGTTCCACAAGCACGGAGCAACTAGTGCAAAGTACATTTCTGAGAGTTGTGCCAGTGGCATGGCTGTATACGCTGGTCACCAAAAGAAAGTGATTATCTACAGTAGCTCAGAAGAGAGTGACATCTCAATTCCACTTAACGACACCACTGATGAGAGTTCAGATGGCCAGAAAGATGATGATGGTGACTTTGTCATTGTGAGCTTTGCAGGCAAAACCACCTAGATCTGCTAGGCCTTGTTTAAGAAAATTGTCCTTCAATCTTTGTCAACTATTTACTTTAAATACACCTTAAATAAGTAAGTGTCTTATAGATTTGTCTTGTATTACAGTTTATGAGATATATATCAATGGCACAATTCACCCCATGGTATTCTCTTCAACCGCACAACTTACAACACACCGGGGGCAAGTTGTGCAACAAGACAACTTTTTTTCCGAAAGCTATATTTCTTCTACAGTTTATTCCAGATCCAAAGTTTTTATTGCCAGGGATGCACAACACCCTGAAATATATGTACATATTTGAGTTGGAGACTTTACTGTCAAGGCCTTACTTTAAAGTCACTTTGAGTGAAAAGTTGCACAACTTAGGCCACTCTCCCCTATATAGATTGCTTTGGTAAAATTACATTTATTTATTTAAATAGTGGCCCTATATTAAAGGTGCATTGAGAAGACTTAACACGACAATGTGTTGGTCTGTCAATTGAAACGTATCCATTAAACACTAGTGGAGGCTCTTGTGATCACCTGGTGCCATGGCAAACATGGACAGGGACTCTCCGATGGAAGCCACAGCGATGACCAGGGACCGCCGATGGTTAAAGTACTGGGAAAGGATGGTCACGGTGGGCAGGAAGGTCAGACAGTAGCCAAAACCTGCACATTGGAAAAGATGTAACATTTTAAACTTGAAAAGCTGCTAAAATCACCAATCCTAATTATAATGGCATTATGGTATTTTTACAGAGGGGAAGCAAACAAAGACGAGAGCAATTCAATACCTGCGACTACTCCATAGGTGATGTACATTTGATTGACGGAGGTGGTAAAGCTGGAGGCAATGGTACCCACGGAAATGAGTAATCCCCCAACCATAACAACAAGTTGGAAGCCGAAGCGGTTCGTCAACACGGAGGAGAGAGGACCTGAGGACACATGCAGCAGAACAATCCGATGTTTAGTGTAAACCTTCGGTACCACATAACGCACAACTTCAGTGTCATTCTAATTTACAGCTTGTACTTTCCTTTACCATATGAGCTGCTGTACTCACCATTAAAGGTCATGACAAACACACAGATGGAAACGATCCAGGAGACCCGAGTGTTGGTCTCTCCAAACTGCCCCATCAGGTCCTGGAGGAAGATGCCAAAGCTCTTGATGGTGCCATAGGTGAGAGCCTCCACCAAGAAGAAGGCCACGGCCACAACCCACCCCCAGCCTCCATCGGGGGCCTCTGGGTACACGTTGGGCCCCAGGAAACGCGGCCCCTTGACACCACACCGTGCCATGACCTGAAAAAAGGATACAATAGTTTTTAGTGACTGGCATAGTTAAGTGAGATACAGAAATTAGCCGACTTCAAAGCGATTCTGGAGAACACGTGTTGTCAAAATCACCTTTTAGGCCAGGCAAAGTAAGGCATTTTGGGGCCAAAAATAGAATAAATTGTAAAATAATTTTTTTCAGCTCAGATCATTTCTATGAGGTGTCCAGAACAACATACTAAAAGTCCTAAGAAATCCTAGTTGAGGAAATATGTTTAATTCTCATCAATCCGAGATGTGTGCCAATAAGGCGAGACACCAATAAATCCCAATAGGGATATTTTTTTCCTTTAGTCCTATCAAAATGAAACTTTACACAATGAAAGTATCCATGAAAATATAAATGTTTTGGATTACAAGTTTCTTTGAAAATGAATTTTAATATGCAAATGAGCTATACACTAATCGTACATGCCCAAAATAAACTCAAATAGGCTTAATTTTTTCCTTTACTCCTACCACATTAAAACTTTACATAGTAAAAGTATACTTGAAAAGTAAAACATTTTGTATTACAAGTTTCTTTTTAAATGAATTTGAATATGCACTCCACACTTATTGAATATCCAATCGTACTGCCAATGGGTGATGGCAATGCTGCTTTTAGACTGCCCTCTAACCTGAAAAACTGCCTGGCTTACCTGCCATGGGTATAACAGGTGCCTCGCATTAATTAGATTAGTCTCTTCAAATACCACTGCACGCAATTTGATAGCACTACAACCAATCAGAGCAATGAACAATGTGACGTATTAAGCCCCGTTCGTTTAGCGAACAGCGGGATTAACTGCTAAATTGAATTTTTGCCGTGATCGGTCGGCAAAACAGAACATTCCTCTTACTTGCTAATGAAAGATTTGAGTGCCGTCTTCCAAATTGTAAAGGGTCGAGGCCCCAGAGCACCATACATAGGGCTCTGGCCCGCCCATATCAGATAGAACCAATTAAAACGCAGCTCAGGATTTCTTGACATATTTAATGAGCTTCAATGGAGAGTGCCCAGACCAACAGGCGCAGCACATTTAATTTTCCAGCGCCTAGTGGCAGGTCTGGAGTTCCAGGCCAGTGCCATGCCCTTTCCTATGCCAAATAGACGAGATGTAGAATCACAGCCTGAAATGGCATGGAGAAAGAGGAGATTGTCACACACCTTGGAACCAAGTAACTCCTTTGTCTACTTTATGCACCATATCCGTCTTGTTTTTGTTGCTTTCTTTGGTTCTTGTGCCATAAACAGCTTGTGTGCATTCAGATCAGCATGATGCAACAAGAGTACTATCAAGTCTGTGTCATCACCTACTGAGACTGTGTCTTTTGTTCTGGCAGAGGCAATGGCAGTTTGGACATTGAGCACATCTGCATCGTGCTTTGCATGGTTTGTGATACACCATTTTTATCTTACAAGTTTCTTTGAAAATTAATTTTAATATGCAAATGAGCTATACTCTAATCAAATATAGGCTACCCAAAATATATCCGCATAGGCTTCATTTTTTCCTTTAAAGATCCAAGTGACTGCTGCAGATATTGCTGCGGTTGGTCACATACACATTCAGTACTTTATGATTCCTCCTATACGTGAACCTATTGTGTATCAGCCACTGGCTCTGTTGCCAGCAGATAACAAAACATCACAGCTGGATGTTTTGTGGAAGACATCCCTACTCCTTCACTCTCAAAGGCCATTATGGTCTGGTATGATGCAGATCCTCATTTAAATGACCTCTGAGCCCTGATTCTGGGAAAAGTGGGGTCACATGTGAGGCTCAGTTGCACAACTTTTTCTGTCAGCCCTGTTGCGTCAAAGGCTTTTCCAGTGAGCAGGATAACCTGTCAGTCCTCTTTGTGGCTAATATAATGTTTACTTGAACAAATCATTCTAATTTCAAAAGGGAAACATGTTATGCTCATTTTCAGGTTCAAATGTGAAATTAGGGGTTCTCTTAGCGACTTCAGGGTGTAGTGTCCACCAACCGCCTTTTTCCCACCGCAAGCGCCTTTTTTCAATTGATTCCCAATGAGAAGCGAAGGCGTTTTTGCCTTTTTGTGCGGCCGCTTCGAGATTTGCAAGTTGAAAAAAGTTGAACTTTTCAGAAAGGCGGCGGGGACGTCACCGCCGCTTTTTTCAACTGGCCAATCAGGTAGTAGATCGTCGGGACTCGTCGCCTTGGCAACCAAGAAGACGGAAGAGAAACTGCTTTTTCCGTCTCTATTTACCCGAAACTGTACGAAAATAGTGACTTAAAATGACCACAACAGAAAGCCTGTTTGTGGGAGCAGATTAGATGGACACTTGATTCGCTGTATTTTGTATCTCCTACGGATCGTTTCATGCGCACACGTCAGCCTACAACTTGCTCCGTGTGTGTTTGCACGGGCCGCGATAACTCCTCATCCAAACAGAGGATGGTGGAAAGTATTATCCGTTTCATAAGACTACTCATATTAAAATGTAACGATTTTAAATAGAAAACAGCAAGCCCAAACAGTTAAACCAGTGTTGATCATAGGTCTGACAGTGACAGATGACGATCAGCTTTTTCTCTCCCCCGCTCACAGAGTTCTCTCTCCCAGCGCATAGGCTGTTGTAGGCTATGTTCAGTTGAAAATCACGTCCTTTTTAAAAAGATTCTTAAAATGATTTATCATTGTACACACATGACACGTTTTTGCTCGAATGTGTTATTTTGCTTTTTTATACATTTTTATTTATTTATAATAATTTACTAAATTTTCATAAATGAGTCATTCCACCAATCCGGTACGATTTGAGTCCCTCGGATCTTTTTAAGTGTATTTTATCTATGAGATCAATTAAATCTTTCTTAAAAAGCTTTTTACATCAATTGAAGTCCCCCCTTTAATAAGATGTAAAACATTACATACATTTTATCCTTATTTCAGTAATTATCTGGTTTTCTTTAGTTGAAACTATCTATTTTGTCATGTCCCCCACAGCATTCAATGAAAATCTACTTGGGATATGACAAGTAAAACTTGAAAAATGTCAATAAATGTTGCCATACACATAAACCTCTATATGTGCTTTTTTACAGGAAGTGATTTTATTCTAAATAAATTCATGATTATTAATTAAAATCACAATATTTACTTCCGTCCCTCGGTAACCCTCAACCCCGTTACACAAGTCATTCTCCCACCTATAAAAAAATAATGGACTGTTCCATATGTTAAATGTAACATTAGAAGACATGTTAGAGGCCTTTTGAACAACAACAGCAGAAAGAGGCAAGTTGCCATCACCTTATATTTCAGTCATTTAAATGTTGATATTGTTGTCGTCAAGTTTAACAACTCAACCCCGTTACATGAAATAAAGATAGAAAACAAGAACTTGTGAAAATTATATTTGTAATTTTGAATACATTTATGATTTCTTATTCACACATGCAGAGCAGCAGCCATAATGAGCAAAAAATCACAACCCCGTTACACTCAACCCCGTTACTTTTTTGACAGTTGAAAGTAATTAGAGTCCAAAATAAACTCTAATCTGTTTATGTCCCCTTCAACCCCGTTACAATTTTCAACCCCGTTACCCTAATTTCAATCCCGTCACACCTGCATTTATGGTAGCCTATTTATTCCTTAAAGCTTATAAAAAATATGAACTGTTTGTTGAACTAGGCCTATGTCTGAAATATTTAGGGCAATCATCAGAATATTGATTTTAGTTAAAAATATGAAGTAAAACCACATTTTGATCACACTTTGATCAAAAATGGTGTGATTGCTGTCACAAAAGGTACCCATTTCATACTTGAGTATTGCTGAAAAGTGACATGTTGTGTAATTTCTATATTTGCAAATATTGCATTAGTTTTGGGGACATCTGAATAGTACACAAATATAGATTTTATAAAGATTACATTTTATAAACATATTCAGACAGGTGTCACAGTGTCCATAACGGGGTTGAAAAAAATTGGTGCCAATAAAATACAATAATGGGCAATAATTAAAGGTCTTTGATGCCTGAGATGGGAAAATATCTGTTTCTTAGGGTTAAATATGTCCTTGATGTTGTGGGATGTTCAGAAAAGTAATACATTTTGGTCAAAAATCAAAAAATGTCTAAGTCCAAATCGTACCGGATTCATGGAATGACGTATGTTCAGTTGAAAATCACGTCCTTTTTTAAAAGATTCTTAAAATTATTTATCATTATACACACATGACACGTTTTTGCTCGAATGTGTTATTTTGCTTTTTTATACATTTTTATTTATTTATAATAATTTACTAAATGTTCATAAATAGCCCCCTCTATTGATGAAAAGTCCCATAGGTCCGTCGTCATACGGCTGACGCAACGCTCTAACCGGTGTCCGCTCATGTGGTCGGGTAAGTTTATAAGTAGCCTACTTGTACGTCACCTCTTTTAGCCATGTGTTTAATTCGAGACGTGCTGATACGTTTTGTCGTGTACAGTTACTTTCACCAAAACAAAACAAAAAACGTTGTTAAGCAGTTGGGCTTACCTGTGTGTAAGCTAGTTTCAGACTGGAAAGAGTCCTTTCTGTTGCCTCTGTAGTACTCCCGTTGTAGCCGGTGTCGCGTGCGGCGTTTATGAGACGCTGAACTTTACGCACACATATTCTCACGTGAGTATGTCCACAAACACGCACATGTGGAGACCTCTTTTATAACTGTCTATGGTTGAGACACGGGTACATATGTGACCTGTTTCGCCATTCATGTCCACAGACTCACGTTCGGCCACGCTCTACTGTCTGACACTACATCGCACTCATGTTGCCTGCAACCGCGCCTTTGAATGATGAGGAGGAGGGGGTTAATAAAGAAGGGTTAAAGATATCCGGTTACAGCCGGTTCTCTCCCCACATGCTTTGTACAGACTCCACAAGCCCCTCTTCCAAACAGCAATAAAACATAATTTAACAAAACAAAAACAATTCCAATATTTGAACAAAACTCGAGTTTCCATCATCATAGAGCGCTCTGCATAACTCACTTGAGACACTTTAGTGTTTTTTCTTAACTCATTTAAGTGATGCTCTAGTCTTGCCTATATGTTGGGTAGTTTCTTATACCTGGACTCCCAAAAGACCATGTATTATTTCGGTGCATATGTGTATTAGGGGTGTTTCTATTCTTCCACTGTTTAACCTCACTAATGTGCCCATATCTTCGCATAAACTTTATTTCATCCTCAACCATAAATATGTATTATTTATAGCAACATTTGGACTATGAACTGAAGATGAGGTTGGGAATCTGTGCGGCTTCCATTATACCTCACCTGTATGGCATATTTGTGTCTTGACGTAAGAATTCTTGATATGTTGCTGTGGATAAATGGAGCTTGAAAAACCTGTATGAAAGTATTTAAGACAGTAGAAGGATGAACAAGTTTGGACCTATCATGAGTCGTTAAGAGACGTACCCAACACACCCACTCTATTTTATGAAAAAAAAAAGTTTTTACACCAGTCACAGTGTGCTGCTATGCAATCCTGCTTATAGTTTAAAACCCCTTTTGTAGATTTTGACCGAAAATGGCGGAGGTCCTCGCCCCGTTCCTTCTTTCTTGGACGCTGCTGTGTGGTCTTCTGCTCCGCACGGCGTCCCAACATGGAGCCAATGTTGATAATAAGCCCAGCAAAAAGCCCAATTTCATCGTGATACTGGCGGATGATATAGGCTGGGGGGACCTGGATGCTAACGGGCCAGAAGCGAAGGGGAACAACACACCTTACCTCAACCTGATGGCCGAGCAAGGACTAAGGTCTGGTAATTTAGTGATTCATTTTACACCTGATCTGTTGAATAGCACACAATTCCATCCGTCTGATGTAAAGCCTATTATCTAACTTCCTTGATATATGAATGGTTTCAGAGATTGTGCTTTAATGAGATGTTAAAGTAATGAAAGGTGATTTGGAATGATTTTGCATTGAATCAGCCTGAGACTTCATGTAAAAGAGTGACATATGTATGCCCAAGTATGAATATTATAACAGGTCCATTTCCATATTGTCTCCCTTTACGACATTTACCTCCAATTGTGAACAAAGTAAAGTGTAATTTCTCTTTACAAATGTTAACAACCTTTCTCAGATTGACAGACTTCCACTCTCCTGCGTCAGTCTGTTCCCCGTCCCGTGCTGCCCTGCTGACAGGCCGCTATGGCCTCAGAAACGGGGTGACTCATAACTTTGCCGTGGGCTCTGTGGCAGGTCTGCCTTTGTCTGAAGTCACCTTGCCCCAGCTGCTGCAGGAGGCGGGATATCACACCGGCATGATCGGGAAGTGGCATCTCGGCCACAATGGACCCTACGGTCCAACCCACAGAGGTAAGTTGGAACCATGACATTTGTGCCCCAAAAGCAACCATGACACCCAACTAAACATGATCACAGAAAGAAAAGGGTACAGATAAGGCAGTCATTTCCAAAGAGGTGTGTGAATTTGCGTTGTACTCATCCCTCATCTTATCGGCCTAAAGCATAACGTGGAGCATAAGTGGTTTTAGGTATATGAACATTAACTTGCCTACAGGAATGGACGAATCAAAACAGAAGAGCAAAAAAAAAGCAGACTCCAAGATGACTGTTTGATGAGTTCCAATTAACACAGTCTGGTTTGTGTTTACACAAACCTGGCAAAGCGGGAATAATTTACGGGCCACTGTCTAATATTGCTGGTCTAATGGTCAGGAGGAGACATACAGGCGCCAAGCCGGACAGTCCCTCTAGGTAATGCCTTATACAGATGTCCAGTAGGAGTAATTGTGCAATAGCCAAAATTCACCAATTAGAGACAAGGAGGCCTGACCTTAATGACCAATCCGCTTACGTAGATCCTCAGGTTAAAGGCAGACACACAACAGGAGTAAGGCGGGCTTTTCATCTGACAGGAACATCCTCATTAGATAGTCATATGCATCTTCCTCTATTTGATTTGGCTAAAATACTTTGACTTTTTATTGGCTTCGTTTGACTGCAGTGTGAGTTTTGTTGTTTTAAATAAAGAATTGTTCCTGCTACCCCCTCCACTGCTTCCAGCTGTTCTCTTCTTCATCCACCACACCACCAGCACCGTTTCTCTGAATAAAGGCCGAGAAATAGACTACAGTAGCATTGCACTATTGAGCATCACCGGCAGTTACAGTGTATCGGAGGCCGGTAAAAGAACACAAAATGGGTTGCTAATAATCTCTCGAGTAAACAACAGGGCTACTCTTTTCACAGTCACTAAAAAATAGTCCTATTTAGTATCTCCCAAAAGTCTGGCATGAGAAAAAAACTTTTTTTTCTTTCTCCATTTTCTCCAACAGTTAAGCACACAGTCCAAACATATCTCAACAGATGTTCTTGTGGTAACAAGTCACTACAGTTGTATTTATGAATATTTGCACCACGTTTGTTTTTCTTCTGGGCAGGTTTTGACTACAACTTAGGTATTCCTTACAGTAATGATATGGGCTGCACTGATGTACCTGGATACGATATGCCACGGTGCCCTCCTTGTGACACACTGGGACCTCAAGTGATCAGGTGTGTCCTCCTACGTTCGGGCCATGATGAACGTTGCTCTAATGACAAATGTTGCGTTGAAGGACATTCAAATGCATTTGTTTGTCCAGCAAATTGCCACACATGTACACATTTCTTAAATGTTCTAACGTAAGACGGATTTTGTGACATTGTTATCACGCAAAATGAATAAGTAATGGTAAAACTTAGACTTTGATATCTAAGTAAAACCAAGGATAGTGAGTGCATGTGTAGTGTTTCTGTGTATGGAAAAGCCATAACCACTTTTATGGCTTACCAAACACTAACAGACTGCTGCCCAACCTACTTAGCAAGCTCTATGTATGGTAAATAGCATTAAGTCCTCCCCTTCTTATCGGACATACCCTGCCTCCCTACACTTCCCTAACTTAACCCTTTAACCACTGGACTGCCTCATTTCCCCACACACAATAACAACCTAACATTTATGATGGCATTGTGCTCTGTCACTCTTTTGCTATAGGTTGAAGAGGAGTGTACATCGGGGCTGTTATTCCAAAGTGGGCCTTCCCCTTATTGAAAACGGCACCATTTTGGAGCAGCCGCTCGACTTGTGGACTCTGACAGAACGATACAAATCGGCTGCTACCAGAATTATACGCAATGCCAGGTACAATGAAGAAATCCTCTCGGCCTCAAATTTCCCATTCTGTGGAATATTCACTACTTTGCACAAATGTCAACTCTTGACACAAAGATGAACTGATTAGATTTTGGAAGGTCAAACTTTACTGTCTTCCCTTCTTTAAAACATTGCCTACCAACACTGTGCTTTCACCGTTTGGCAATTGTATGCCTCGCGCAGGCATATAACCACAAGGTGGTATTCCTAGTTTGTATAACATTACAAAAACACAGCACACTAGATGTAGCTGTTAATTGTAGTCACAGGACTGTGTGACATATACATCTACCGGTACATGTCATTGTTTGACTTCCCTGTATGTCAGTATACTCCCTATGCTCAAGGCATAAAAAGTAATTACCTCATACAGCACAATAGTTAAACATTAAAACTACTAAGTCCATTTTATCTAGATACACAGTGCACTGCTGTCTGTATGTATATTCCAGAAAGAACATAGGTTCGTTGTAATCGTTCCAAGCTAGAGGAAAGAAGAAGAAGTAGTGTGTGTGTGTGTGTGTGTGTGTGTGTGTGTTGGGGTGACAAATACCCTGCTGTTTGCAGCTGTCTGAGCAAAGCAGGCCTTCATGCTATAGTGCAGGGTCTTGTGAACTAGTTCAGCAGTTATCAGTCATGTGTTGCCAAGACCAAACAGTATGCAGGCTTTCAGTCACTGGGGTCATTCAAAGGGACTAATGCTGTGTTCCGACAAAGAAAAATGAAACAACAACATGGAAAAATATTAACCTTGTGAATCCCAAACAGAATTCCAATTTGTACATATCCATTCAATATACTTGAATGGATATGAACTGTTTTTTCAACAGGGGATAACTTTAACTCCATCAAAATAAGTCAAAATCTTACGTTAGAAATTACTGTGTTGTGTGCTAGCTAGCAAGCCACTGAACAATAGCAAATAAGCAAGATGGATACTTAACTGTGAGACGTTCAGGTGTTTTGCATTGTTTTTCTGAGCTAAACAGGTAAAGCACAGGTGTAACCAAACGCATTGGACACTTTACATTAAAGACCTACTTCACCGGTTTGAATATGAAGGTGTATTGAATTCTGAGATCCTATGTAGTATAAATGTGCGAAAAAAATTGAAATCGGTTCATCCTAGCCTGAGAAAAGGCAGAAAGAGTGTTTTTTTTAATCCTATATTTCTCTTTCTTGTGACATCACAGAAAGAGAAATATAGGGTTAAAAAAAACTTACTTTGTAAATATTACTGTGATGTCACAGTAAAAGACATCACAGTAATATTTACAAAGTAAGTTTTTTTTTTTAACCCTATATTTCTCTTTCTGTGATGTCACGAGAAAGAGAAATATAGGGTTAAAAAACACACTCTTTCTGCCTTTTCTCAGGCTAGGATGAACCGATTTAAATTTTTTTTGCACATTTATACTACATAGGATCTCAGAATTCAATAAACCTTCATATTCAAACCGGTGAAGTAGGCCTTTAAGGTCCGTATCTCGAGGATCAGTGTGACTGTGTGAGATTGCGATGGTTAATGTTGTCAGTAGTTAAACCCATGCTTACGTTGCTATGACAAATCAAACATGCCTGAAGGAAACCACAGTGGCGTATGTTTGGATACTTTGTTTGCAAGAGCACGCCCTCGTTAATTGACTTTGCAGGGAGCGAGCACAGCCCTACCTCCTGTACATCGCCTTGGCTCACATGCATGTTCCCCTGGCTCCCACCGGCCGTCGCCAAGACAACGACGACGAGGTGTATGCTGCTAGCCTGCGAGAGATGGACGACCTGGTGGGGGCGGTAAAGAGCGCTTCAGATGACACGGACCAAAACAATACTCTCATCTGGTTCACTGGTTAGTAGGCTGCACGGATTACGTCTGACCCGCTATCCTTGAAAAAGCCCTCGATCACAAGTCTTATATGTGTTTGTGTGTGTGTGTGTGTGTGTGTGTGTGTGTGTCCGTTGTTTTAAGGTGACAACGGTCCTTGGGAACAGAAGTGCCAGTATGCAGGAAGTGTTGGACCTTTCAAAGGAAAGTGGCAGACCAGCAGAGGTATAAAAAACAAATGATCCCTTTTAAGATGCTTTTAAGAAGGATGATGCATCTGTTCCGTAAATGTGGCAGTGGCAACAGTTAAAGGTGAAGTAAGCGATTTATGTTAATATAAGTGTTAAATCGCTCTATTTTCATACAGTGATCACTTGTATGGTGTGCGCGTTTCATTAAGCCAATCTCTCAGTCACTCGCTCTGCATGTAATCGGCAAATAAACTTTTCGGGGATCCCACTACTAAGAACCAATCAGAAGAGAGAACGCTTCAAACCGGCACCCGTCTCACTGCCGGTGCACGTGCAGAGCGACAGATGGGTGAATGTGTATGCGCCTACAATGGCTGAGAAGATAAAAATCCTTTCCAATGTCTGTTTTGATGGTTTGTATCATGTTTTATCACACTTATGGATCTGAGATAATGCTAGATAACACGCTGCTTGAAGACCGCAGTGCATTAATGTGATGACGTGGGGACAAGGGAGTTAGCTAAACTGACCATTCCACTTACTGAACCTTTTTAATGTATAGTTTGTTGCCGCAGGTCCTCATAATTCTCAAAGTCCCGGTTTGACCTGTGTGTTATAGGTGGAGGCTCGGCAAAGACGACCACCTGGGAGGGAGGTCACAGGGTGCCAACAGTGGCTTATTGGCCCGGCAGGATCCCCGCAAACACCACCAGCTCCGGCCTGCTTAGGTACTACCACTAATAGATTCTATGTTTACTGTATGGAACCAATGTCTACATAAGGATTAGATGTAATGGGCCCAACCCTGTTTACTGAGGCATGCAACTAGTTCACTGCTAGGCAAGAAGATACATTCATTGGCCATTTTAAGCCATAGTAGCAGATATTTTACCTTCTCAACATCGGTTTTGGCACTCGCATCGTGAGCAAACATTTAACTCAGACCCAAGGGGGCATTTGCATAGCTTTATACAGAGCCGGCCCAAGCCTTCATAGGGCCCTAAGCAGAATTTGATTAGGGGGCCCCTCTCCCATGACAGCGCTGCCCAGGGGCCGGTTTCCCGAAGCCTTCTTATAGGCCTTTCACACCGCCGCAAAATCGGAGCTAGTTCTGGGCTTGTTCGGAGTTAGAGCCAGTGTTTTGGTTTCACACCGCCAGAGAGCCTGCTCCGGGCCGTAAAAACCGGGGGAACTCATACCCCAGGATTGAGCAGGGTTTGATAAGAACTGCTTGCGCGAACGGTTGGGGGAGGGATTATCCTGACCAACCAGAGCAACTCAAACCTCATGCCCGCCATATTTAAAAACACCGCTACTACGAGACGTAAACATAACATAATTACCGAACGTAGCGATCAAATTGACCGGCGAGAATACGCTGTATGGGTCCTGTTTGCTTAAGAAAGCAAAGCGAGAGCCAACAAGTGTAAAAATAAGACGTATTCGCCGCTGTTGTTGTGCTTAAAGCTAGCGGTAGCTTTAGCATTAGCCACAAGAGCAGCGGCGTCGGGTGACGTACACACACGTTTACAGTGACGTCATGACGTTGCTCTCTTGCCGGCTCCATGGCTGTCTCCGGTCGATGTGAAACCAACCGGTTCATAACTGGGATAAGGCTGTAACCAGTTTTGAACTGACCCCAACACCAGCCTGGAACTGACTCTTGGTTCATTTTGGTGTGAAAGGCCTATTAGAGCCTTCTTAACGCTACGTCATTCGTAACCCCTACTTAGAGTTCCTACTTACAGTTTTTCTCAGTCGCTTTGGTGCTTTTCTCACATCACTAATAACATTTGCACAGCAGTTAGTGCATTTCTCAAAACAATTAGTGCAAACTGCAAAACCTAGTGGATAACCTGCAAAAGTACGTCACTTGCTCAAAATGGATAGTCTATTCCTCAAAAGCAAGTATTCATGTCAATGAAACTGCCAGTGTCATCAAAATGAGAAGTCTTGACACCATCGTTTATGAACAAGATAGTCAAATGGCTTTGTCATGTTTTCATTATGACAGTTTATTCTCTCAGTGTTTTCCAATGCAAAAAAAAGGTCAGAACTCGGTGACACTACCTGAAAATGCTCAAGACAGCACTATACAATACTTGTACAGCCATTTGAAAACTACAGTAAAGTTACACATTGCTGTAGTTAGGGGAGTAAGGGAGTACAAGACACTGAATACGTATGTTTCACATTTTTACTGTATATGCTCTTTGCAATTCTACAGCATTGTGCAAAAGAAAAATACACTTCAGTCACTTATTTAGAACAAACATAAAAAAATGTGAACAATATAACAAGACATATTGTAACTAAACATATATGGGTAAATCATTCTGGCACATCCAGACGTTCCTGTCTGTCTGGCCACATATTTTCATCTACATCACAACGGATATTATCCCTTGCAATGCAGCGAGGAAAGTACAACTAACGCGCCCCACACACATCCTACCTCTACTGCGCGTCTACCTCGCGTCTGCGTCTGACTTTTGGTCACAGACTGTGAAATCAACGTAGAGCGAGCACACATCCAACCTCAGACGCACTGCTGAGGCGCGTCGGAGGCACGTCTGCAGCGACGCTCCCCTTCACCTCAGGAGGCTCGCCTATTTTTTTCTGAGAGCAGCGCGTCTCTCTCGTGTCTCTGTGCTTTAACTGATAGAGAAATACTCTGCTGACAGTCATACCAGCAGCATTCACTCTAGTTACACGTTTACCCGGTGTGTTTATTTCAAAATAAAACATCCCTCAGTCGTATACGCAAATAATCCCTTTATTTCACGATTTAATTGTGCAATCAAAATCCGAGGGATTCAAAACCTAATTTTCAATTAGTTCTGGAATTTCATTTTTGGATAAATGACACATATAGAGATCCAATATAGTGAAGAAATAAAAAAGATCATGATGAGCGCAACAGTTTTCCGTTGCTCTATCTGTGTCTACGGCCTTCTTCTTCCCCGACCACACCCCCCTCTCTCTCTCCCGTATAAATCAGTAAAGTGATTTTTGTAATACTCTGCTGAGAGTCATATTGACTTCATACTGGCAGCTTTCGCTGTAGTTTCACCATTTCCTGGTGTGTCCCCTTCAAAATAAAACTTCCAACAAGCGAAAATATGGCAAAAAAAAAGAAAAAAAATGGCAATGGGGCGCACGGATTACTGTCCAGACTCAATATAAATCATATGCATCATAGATGATATGAAAGAACTTCATTTTTAATGGGAATTATCTATG
Organism: Ammodytes marinus; assembly: GCF_949987685.1. Taxonomy (NCBI): domain Eukaryota; kingdom Metazoa; phylum Chordata; class Actinopteri; order Uranoscopiformes; family Ammodytidae; genus Ammodytes; species Ammodytes marinus. The sequence goes on along the minus strand of NC_137224.1, from coordinate 14,499,971 downwards.
AAAACTCTATGTAGAAAGATAGGGCTTTTAGAAGCAGCGCTGCAGCAGCAGCTGCTGAGACGTTGCATGTGTGTCCGAGAAAAGTCCGAGAGAGGCAGCAGTAAGGTAACGCGACGCGCTCCAGAGGTAGACGCAGGATGTGTGTGGGGCGCGTTAATACTTCACACACCTCCTCGTGAGTGAAAGCTGAAGTCCACCTGAGAGCAATTGTTCAATTAAGGAGACATTTCCAGGAAAAAATGATAAAGAAAGGTATGTGCTTGACAGAATTTGATAACTAGTTCAACAATTTTGTATGTAATGACTCAAGCAATGAAATGAAGACTATTAGTTTTATTGGGAACGAATATGCAGCATCCATAAGTATAGTTCATTTTGACTGACATGACATAAGCAAATGACAATGTTATAAAACAGCAGAGAATTGTATGAAAGCAACTGATACATGTCCAAAAGCATTTGCAATTTGTTCAGAGGAAGGAGAAATTGCTACTATGATGTGCTCAAATGACTAAATGTTGCGGAGGTTGAACTAATAGTTATGAGAATTTGCATTCTAATCTGAGAAAAGCACCAAAGCAACTGAGAAAAACTGTAACATTTCACCTGTTTCCCGAAACGTTCTTTGCTACAAACCTCTTTCGTACGTCATACGTTGGCAAGGTTGGTCTGGAGTGCCCTCAGAGGGCCACAGACGAGGCGGAATTAGGATATTGACTATACACAGTGCATGGGCAACTGAGGGCAGCCCCATTTCCAAATGTTTTTAAATAAACTCGATACACACTGTGCATGGACGTGAATGTGACGTCATCAGTTAACCTCGGATTACCTCCCAGATGAACTGATTAAATTATTAGGCTATTAACTATCTAGACCAAAACATTGTAGCTTTTGTTTCCCCGTAAATAATATTGGGAATAGTATGGAAATGTCCTTTCCTTTAACCCATCTTTCTTTTTCTCTTCTAGTTATCAGTTTTATCAAGCATGCACTTTAAAGATGATTAAAAAGGCCCCTGTCTTAAAAGAGCTAAAAGAAAACAAAAGAAGAATTGAATGCATTCTACTCTATACATTACTCTTGCAGTGGTATGGACATCTTCCCAACCCTTCTGTCCCTGGCTGGGCTGACTCCCCCCTCAGACAGACGTTATGACGGCATCGACGCCACAAATACACTCCTGCACGGTGAACAGACTGGTCGTGAGGTAGGAAGGTTTCTGCCAGCAGTCTTACTTTGGTTTATATATTAAAACAAATTCCCCTGTATTGTCAATGTTGGTCGTGATGTATTGTCTTGATGCTTCTCTTCTTTTTCTTGTAGGTTCTCTTCCACCCCAACAGTGGGGCTGCTGGGAGGTTTGGGGACCTGCAGACAGTTCGAACGGGGAAACACAAAGCTTTCTACATCACAGGTACGGGTCAAACACAGGTCCCAGTACAAGAAGGGTTATGTTAAGGGCTATACATAATTACTGCGTCCTCAAGACGTCTGCGGACTTATGAGAAAGCGGTCCGCGTAAGTTTAATTCAAACTCCAAAACAAGGCTTGTGCAAGACACAAGCATGAAACCAATCACCTGAAAGTATGGGCAGAAAGTGAAATAAGTGACTTTTCAGAAAATCGATCCCTGTCTGTATTAGCCTACGATATTGCTTTGTTGAACAGGTTTTTTTCTTGACAGACAGACAGACAGACAGACAAATACACACACACACACACACACACGCATATTTCCTTTTCAAAGTTAAACCAAGTCAAGCGTGTGAATAAAGGCTACTAAGAAATACACATGTCCTCATTCCTTTTGCAGGTGCAGGTGAGGCATGCGGCGGCTCGACTGGAAGTCAGCAGCTCCACGACCCGCCACTGATATTTGATGTGCAGCGTGACAGGGCAGAGGAAACACCGCTGGAGGTTGGCACAGCCGAATACCAGGAGGTGGCAGAGAGGATCGCCCGGAGGAGGGAGGAGTTACTGTGGGACATTGCCACCGACAAGTCTGTGTCCACAGCAGACTACAGCACAGACCAATCGGCAGAGCCCTGTTGTGACCACAGGCGGCCTGTTTGCCGCTGCCCCACGCTGGGCTGAGGGTGGGAAAACACACACATGCAAACACACACACACACGCACTCAAAAGGAGAGAAAGAGAAGCAAACAGATGTGGAGACAAATATTTAGTCCTCCTGTTTGTAGAATGTGTTGTTTTCGAGAGGTTCAATGTCCCAAGTGTAGTGGGGGACATGCACACAAGCAAAGAGGGCAAACAGGGGTCAGGCAGCGGACTTCGACCAGTGTGTTTTGTGAGATCAATCATTTGGGAAAAATAACATCCATCAGACAAGCGATATTTCTTTAAATGTAATTCAACAGTTTCTTGTAACGTTGTTGTTATTTTGTTAAATGTGTGATGAGATGTTTAACAAAGGATTGAATCATTTGCAACATAGGCCTGAACACTTTTTTAAATGAAAACTCCAATGTGCAGTGGTTGAATACATTTCTCAGTTTTATTGAGTCTCTTGTGTCCCATACTCAAACAGCTCAATGCAGCATAAGGGTGTCCTAACAGCGCCACCCTTTGGCAAATCAAATGGTATTACCAAGTTACTTATTACAACAGTACTATATATAAATGTTATATATACACATTGTACACAAAGTAAAAATTCTCCATATATATTTTTACGCACGGTAAGTCTATGCTTTGATAATGCGCGTAACAAGAAAAAAATAAAATAAAATCATTTAATACATCAAAGTAAAAATGACTACAAATGACATGTTAACTTACTGCATTCAGCATCATGTAGTAAATAAAAAAAAAAGGTCTTCAGGAGATCACTGAAATTCAAGGACCTGTAACTTTATCACACACAGCTCACCATGAAGCCTTTTTACCGTTTTAGCTCCTCTAGCTACCATGCTTAGTATGACAGCTGCATCTGCAAAGGTTAAAGAGTGTATCACGCTTACTGCTGCTCCTCTTTCCTGAGGTGGGCCATGTTTAATGCCTCATTGATATGGAACCCAAATTCCCTGTAGCCTGATTGACAAAAATGCCCTCATAGTAGATTTATAGATGCTGATTATTAGTTTTAATTTTACAAATTGTATCATATTATTGTTCAGTTGCAATTGTCTTGTTTAGAAGCTGCACGTCCTGTGAAATTCACTTGCAGTTTACTCCTTAGCATCACTCTCTTGAGGGTATTTTTTTGTAAATCTGGCCATTGGTTACTTGTCTCCTGCACTACCTTGGTATATCAAGTCTATTCACTAATACTAAGCTGGATCAACTCCCTGTAGTTGCTACCATGATAATATAGAGCAACAGCAGTGTTGCTGTGTTGTCAGGAAGAGGTTTTAACACTGTTGTAAATGGCGTTAAGTAGCAGTTAACTTTTAAAGTCTTTGAAAAGAGCTAAATATATCCTTAATATGTTTTTGTAATAATGAGTGGACTTTCCACTCTTTTATAGTGTTTTTTTCCCCTATCTTTATTCCTTACAAAAAAGTCAAATGGAGACATAATACAGAAACACCAGGATGTAACATTCTGGGAATAGTTGACCCTAGGCCAGCAGGGGTACATGTGGAAGGGCTAGGGAGCGCCACAAGGTCTCAACACAGGAATATTTCTCTCCACCTCCCACCCCTCTAGAGTCTGATTGTTACGCAGGGTTGGGATGTGTCATGGGGGTGGGAAGGGGAGGGGTTTGGTCAGTTACTCTGGTTGCTGACGGGTGGGAACTCATTCTCGTCATCCAGACAGACGGGGCTCTCGGCCAACTCGTGCTCCGGGATGACCTCACCTTTTTGCGCTCCACCTTCCTCAGAATAACCTGGGAGGAGAAGGGAGGAGGAAAATAAGCTTTTTGGTGGTAGAAAGGACATCACATTCCAGCTCAGACTAGATGCACAAAACCTCAGCATACCCGACTTTATAGGTACTTTTACTACTTTAATATGTTCACAGAATGGATAAATGTTTGAACATTGCCTTCAACTTTCAACCCCTAAAGTTATAATCCAAACTTCTACAACAATTAGGTACACTTGTGCCATTAGGAGTTGTACAATAAAAACCCTGTCTATATATTATTTATAATCCTATTAGGCTAATGTTACCTTCCTCAGACAGACAAAGAGCAATTATGTTGTAAAATTGCTTTCATAAGAGTAGTAAAAGTACATTTATCGTGCATTATTTACATCACATCTGCCAGATATGAGCCATTTGAGAAGTCCCTGATGAAACCATTTCTGATATAAAACTAATTAAAAAACTACTGTCAAGAAATGACTAAGGAGCGCTTTTGTGGTAGTAACTCTTATATTATTTGCATGTTGGTATTAAGTTTCTTAAGTTGAAGGAAGAGAGCTCCATGTTTTAAACTTGTTTTGGGAGTTGCATGACAACAGTGGAAGCCATAATTAAAAACATCCCACATGTAGTATAAGAGCTGGAATAAGGGGGTTTATGATGAGGGATACTGTACCCATCAGAGTGGTGGAGGAGGGTGGGGTCGAGGGGAGAGCCACAGTGGCAGCGTATGATTGGCTGGCTGGCGGTGGGGAGACTTCTTCTGGTTGCTCCTCTTCCTTCTCCTCCACCTGCTCCTCGCTGGAGTCAAACAGTCTGCACGGACAGAGCAGACAAAGATTCAACATCATTGTAGAGAAGACCCATGTTAGAATTTCAAATGCCAGATTCAGACCTTTAAAATTCAAAGATTAAGGGCCAATCAGAGCAGACTGGGCATGTTGGAAGGCGGGGCTTAAAAAGAAAGGCTCAATCAGAGCAGACTGGGCATGTTGGAAGGCGGGGCTTAAAAAGAAAGGCTCTAGAATAGAGCGTTTCAGAGAAAGGTTGAAAAGATGAGATTCAGCAATGGCACTGTGAGAAATATAAAGTTTTTTATTTTGGACACTACACCATGAAAGCAGGTTCTAGTAGAAACCCAAATTACAATGTTTAACCTGAAAATGAGCACAATATGTGAACTTTAAAGCTGCAAGCTAAAAGTTTTGATGTAAAATAATACACCAGCTAAAGTCACAAAGTGATTTCCTATGACAAAATGGATTACCATTGAAATAAGGGCCCCATTCTTATGTCATTAATTGCCTTATTCGAATACTTGAATGACATCCCACATTTAGGATTATAATTGTCAGATTTCTGTTTAATAAGGACATTGTGCCATGTAGGTAAACCCATCTCTGCCGTGTACAGTTTATGTCTGTCATGTTAAACGGTATCTGGGACTTGGGCTCCGATGCTTTTTCTTTTTCCCTTGTTAGAGCTTAGAGATGCAGCTCAATACCTTTCTGTAGTGCCAGTTTTACTCCTAAATCCCTACATTTCTTGTCACCGTTTTAAGTTTCAAAACATATTGTTTACATGTAGATATTGCGTAGACTGTCGCACGCACCTGTGTTTTTGGACCAGGACGCACTCGCCTCCATCCTGTGGATCCACATTATAAATGTAGAAGAACCCGTCTGAGGAAGCCACCAGCAGGCGAGGGAGCTTCTGAATCCTGACCAACCAAAACATGCACATACAAGATGTGAAATAACCTACGCATAAATACACCTGGTATATATATAACATTAAATAAAATACTGCTCTGACTTACGTGGCCAGGGCGCAGATGTTTTTCAGGCCAAACATGTTGAGTCGCACTGTGGCGAAGGCTCTGTCCTGATGCATCATGTCGGACACCTGGCTGGGCAAGTAGGTGCTGGCTGCTGTGAACATTTTACCCACGTATGCTGACCATGTGGGTGATTCCTCCTCCTGACTGCTAGGAAAACCAGATGGTCAGTGGTTAAAAGGTGCAAAAATATTTTAACATTAACAAATCATTATTGATGTTTGAGACATGTGGATTCTTTATGCAAAATGGAATGTGACATTGTAAGCCAAGTGGTTACATATCGCAGAGAACCTTTACTGGATTGCCTTACAGATCACCCGACTATTCTGCCTGTGCATTTACCTGGGGCTGTGCTGCTCCAGTTTGAAGATGTGGACCGTTTCAGTGTTGCTGGACGCGCACAAGAACTGGGTGTCGGCGCTGAAGGACAGTGAACTGATGCTAACATACCTGACGCACACAGAAAACAGACGGAAGAGGACAAAAACAGTCAAGATTTAGCATGTATTTATTGAAAACGCTCATTTAGATTGCAGAAATGTAGACTTTTGTCCCATGTTTTTCGGTTTAACCTTAACACAGCACTGTGAAAACAGCCAGAGGAAAGTGTCTCACTCACCTGACCAGTTAACAGTTTTAGGAGGGTCATTTGAACTGCTAACCCTCATGTCACGAGCCATTTTGTTGTATCTCTGGCCTGGCACCACCACTAACACCACCAATCATTTTCTCCAGAATTTGCCTGTTGATGCTTTCTGATTGAAACTACATGGAAATAGGAACGCTAACCTTTTCATCCCTCGGCGGAATTCAAAGAGTTTCTGTCCCTCTGGAGCGCTGAAGACTCTGATGACAGTGCCCTGTAGACAAGACGGTGGTCAAGAAGACGCAGGCTGGTGGACGCTAAAATGGAAGGAGGGATTTAAAAAAGAAAGAAAGAAAAGAAATCCTAAGTCCTCACCTTCTCCGAAGCACTGGCCAGTTTGGAGCCAGAGGCATTGAAGGTGAGGGCTGCCAGCGGACTGTCGTGGGCCTGGATCAGCGTCAGAGTGCTCTACAGGAGGAAAAACAACAAGTCATTTCTAATGACATCACACCAAAGGACACAACACCAGCTGGAATTAGTTTTTTACTTTGTTGCTAAATATGTTAAGATGTTTAATGCACCCTTACCAGGTTGTTGGCATCGTAGACGGTGATCTCTCCGTTGGTGGCGCTGCCGGGGTACGCCAGGTACGAGTTACTGTGGTTGACAGAGAGAGCACAGAGACCTATGACAGAGAATACAGAGGATTAGTTAGACTGTATCCTGTCTTCTTTTCTTCAAAATACATACTGAACCCATTCTGATTGTTGCTTTACACTGTAGCTACATCTGTAATATCTGTCTTTGTCTACTAAATGTCTGGTGTACACCTCAGCAACCAATGGCAAAACTTAATCTGTTTCTCAAGTAGCAAGTCAAATATTTTGCTAATGCAGTACATTTGCTATTTGAGTATCTATTTACATTACAAGACTAAAAGAAGATACAAAGCGACGCTAAGCATGTTCTGAAAAAACAATAAAACATAACCCATTCTTCATCTTAACAAATAAAGAGTTCAGTTCAGGCTGTGGTTTTACCGCCTTTGCCTTTCTTTGTCTGGTATGACCAGTGGCTTGTGGGGGCTAATGTTTGGCTAAACCTTCGATACATATTGTTCTACAACTGACTTTACTTAGTCGGTTCGCTGACTTCATGACTCTTCTCTGCTTGTGCTACTTTAACATGTACAGTATGTCTGATAGCTTTTACAATGAACCTGTAAGCATCACTTGTGGCCTCTCTTCAGGGAAATGTAAATATAATGGCTTTGAAGTGCAGGAATGAACACAGTAAACAGTACACCTGAGAGGTTGGTGGGTGTGTTGAGGAGGGTCTTGAGTAGTTTCATGTCTTTGATATTGTGGATGTAGATCGACTCTTCCAGGCACACCACAAGCCTCTGCAGCAACAGTAGCAAGTTAAAAAACAAAACACAGCAATACGATAGCGCAGGCGTAACACACCAACTATGAGGATTACAAGTATTTCCAGTTCTCACCTGTCTGTTGAGCCTGACGGAGAGGATGTTGTTGGAGTAGCTGTAGTTACAGATCTCCGTGCCTTTCTTAAAGTGGTAGACGTTCATTCGCTGTTGCATGGACAGACTGACCACCACCACCAGGCTGCTGGAGAACAGCCGCTCCACTATATACACGTCCTGACACTCCACTGGTAGGGGGGCAAGAGAAAGGCCTTAGATATACAGAGTTCATGCTTTTACTTTGAAAAGCAATGGAAGCAGATTCCTGAGGCAAATGCAGTATCTCCTTTTGTCGCCAATTACAGACAATTCCTTGCACATCACAGTTTCAGGGGAGGGGGATTTGTTTACATTTGCAGAGCCTGCAATATTCTCCCGATGTTATGCTTAGTATTGAATAATTATATCATAAATTAAAACAAAATGATATTGAAGCACCTGGAACCAAACGTATGACTAGAACATGTTTGTATACAAAACCAGCCCCCCCCCCCCCCCCCCCCCCCCCCCGGTAGCTTTTTAACTTCAAACAGCGTTCGAGGGATCCAATTTTCCTGTGAGAAAAGTTTGTTTATTCAGTTATTATGAGAATATATTTCCTTAGAAAATGTTCTCTTCTCTGACGCACCCAAAGTTACATAGTGCACCTTTAACTACAAATGATGAATGCTTTGCTTGCCATCAGAGAAACTCTCTATCCCCAGGGCCCAGACAAAGAAGATTCTTGAACTGCCTCCAATTGACCCTAAACTTTCTCTTTCCTTGTTGCTTTCGAGCATTAGAAAAAAACCTAGCACTCCTATGTTTACCCCCTGCAACACTGCTGAGCAAACATGTCGCAGTCTATCTGAGATGTTGCATGACCAGGGTGAACCTGACCACATCTAAAATAATAGAACACCCGGCACTTATGTCACCTTAGGGAGGGGATGCTGGTGTGTCACAGTGTAATCAATGTCAGCACGACATGCGTTAAACAAGCACGCAAACATGTACGTTCTGCATTGTAGCTGTGACATTAAGCACTTCCTCCTACAAAGCAACTGCAAAGAGTAAAGAATAGCGTCTGTCTCACCTCCCTCGTGGATGCAGTCCAGTTTGTCCACAGCAGTGACTGAGAAGAGCCGGTAGCCAGTTTTGGTGCCCACTGAGAGAGAACTAAAACAAAAAAACAAGAGATCACCTTACAAGCCGGCAGACGCACCCAACATTGTTGAGGTTAAAAATACCATAATGACACAGTAATCATGGTGATTTAAGAGATTTTTTTTTTCCTGAAGCTGCAACACATTAAAAGGTGGAGTCTGCAATTCTTAAGAACGCTTGTTGTCAAGATAACTTTGTCATAATCAGTGAATATCTCCTCATGATCTGCTACCTGTCTGCACTGTGTTAATACACAACCTGAGCCTAGGCTCTGTAAATGAACATGTTGCTGGCTACAGTGAGCCCCATTTGTTTACATACCTGTTTACAGAGCCTAGGCTGTGTATTTAAAACTGATTTTTTTTCACGCCCACACATTACGGACAGGTGTCGGATAGTGAGGAGATTTTATCTGATTTTGACAAAAAGTGATTTTGAGCATTCCAAGCATTCCCCAGAATCACAAACTCCACTTTTAAATTAGATTGAAGTTGTTGCAGTAAAATAAGCCCAGAAAACATTGTTGTTTTTTTGGTTATTACTGAAACAGATAAGTAAATGGATTTAGTTAAAAAGGAACAACTATGCATGCAAACACACATCAAGGATAGAAAAGAAGTTGCACCTGGGACATGTGTGATAAGTGTGATCGTATATATTCGCATGAACTGGAATGATTTCTTTGCAGTACTACTCATAACAGAATCATCATTGGCCAGGATTAAGTTGTAGCATGAGGCCAATGCGTGACCTTAACTGACAGGAGAGTCAGACCCAGGCTTTATCTCATCTGAGGATATGCTGGGTAGCCTTATATGACCCTAATATCTTCAAGAATAGTATGATCTTGTTCAGACAACACCATAATTGCAGCTATCATTAACATATGATAACTACCCAAGAGAAGCTTTATGGCCTAATCTTATCGTGGCTGAAGTTTAAAAAGAACATGATGACAAAGAGATAAGGCCAGGATGACTGTTTGGCCACCTGGTTGGTTTTACAGTCAGAGCCACAGGGGATGTTTGTGTAAGGGGGAACACACTTGTAAATGTATACAGATCAGTCAGTTTGGCAGGATTTGTGGGTGAACTTTAATTATCAGACAGCACAGCCAGGTGGTGGTCAAAACCTTTTGGGGGGAGTCATTAAAAATCCCCTGAACTTGTAAAGCTGCTTGAGACACTGCAAAGAATAGGCCTGTTTGCAATCAATTGTACCCTTTTGTATCACACTGTGTCTTATTACACAACCGCCAGAAGGCAAACATCACACACAGGGTGAACATGACAAAAGATTTCAATAATGCTGCAATAACCTGAGAAAATACTACATTTGCTCATACTGTTAAATGTTAAGTAGCCTATTGACATGTAATATTGTATGTTATTGATATAAATCAAGGATGAGGAGGAGGAGGGGTGGTAGGAGCAGGAAACTGCATGAGACAACCTGTTTTCAGTCAATTGTTTTAAACTGTGTCTGATTACACAACAGCTAGAAGTTTCCTTACAAACTGTACAGTTTAATGTGCAACAGGCCTTAAAGATTAACACAGTGACCTACTTCGACATTCAGCCGGTAGGTTTAGGAACTCATCTAGAAGTTTGATCACACACACACACACACACACACACACACACACACACACACACACACACACACACACACACACACATCTGCTTGAATGTTGGCCATAATATCATACTAAGCTAAGTGACAGAAAATAAAACCACAGTAGCCGATTAATGCGAATGAAATATGCACTATGCAGCAACAGTCAGGTGCAGCAAGAAGATTGAGTTCATAATGGGCCCAGCCCCGCAGGTCGCTTACGTGGTGTCCTGGTTAAACGATGCGCAGATGAAGCCGCCTCGGTCCACCAGTACGGGGCCGTCCGGTGCGTCCTGGGACTCCATCCGGGCCGCCGAATTCCCTCTTCGCTCGTTGGCCGAGGGTCAGAGGCCTCGGGCTCGGCTCGATCCCCGCCGGAACCCGCTTCCCCTCCGCTGCTCCCCGACTCTTAAGCGCCACGCTCACACTCTTCAGGGAGAGGAATGTACGGGCAGGCTCGATCAGACGGTACACATTACGTAGGCATACTGAGGGAACTATCCCAAAGCTGAATAGGATACAATAGCAAACGATAACAACTCCTTAAGGAGACGTTTCACTTTAGACAGCCGACTCTGTTGTTATTATGTTATTAACTTCCAGTTGGCTATTCACACAGCAAAACAAAAACAGCTGATGGGTGGATGTGTCACTCTGGGATGAAACACGATTGGCTGGCGGTGACATGGCAAACACTTCATTCCGGCGATTCTATTGGTCGAGTGGTTTCACTCCTCTGTTACATTTGACGCAGCGGCTGTCAATCAAATACGAGCCGCCTATTTAGTGGAAAACATGGTTGATAGGCCAATTAGACTTTCAGTCTTATCACGAGGAATTGTTTTGAGGATTTGATTGGATAAAAGACCCATCAAGCTTTTTCACTGCCAGTGCAGGGACACATCAAGCGACAGTTCATCTGCTAAACAATTATTTATTTATTTTATTTTATGAAAATATTTTATTTGTATTCGTAGGCCCACACTTAGGTTAGCCTTCTAGTTTATTTTTTCATTAGGCCTATATTTTTTATTCGTTTTTTATTATTTCTTTATTCAGTTATATATTATCATTCATACTTATGTAGGCTAGGCTATATCTTATTAATTTAATCCCGAATACAGAGGTAGAGTAGGCTACCGAAAACTATATGTTTTACTTTCAATTGAATATATTCTTTAAGCTTCAATAAATGGGCTTAAGGCAACTTGTATGTTATTTTTTTCTTAGTAGCCCTGGTCACTTGGGTGGCAGTGTGGCACAATATTGGGCTTTATATTTGTCTTCCACTATATTTCATTACGAAAGGCTATATTATTTTATGTAGCTTAATTAGGCTATATATTTTAAAACTATCCAACAGAATATAATTCAACTAGGCTATTAGACATTAAGATGAGTAGCCTTTAGCCTTATATTTTATAAAATAGCCTAAAAACTCCCAGTTGCGATATTTATACGTACTTTCTACTTTTGAAAAGTTTAAGTAGCCTATATGTTGCTGATTTTATTCATATACAGTACTGTTAACAATTTGAACACAGGACTTTTGGTGAGCTACTTGGAGACGATTTAACACCTAAATGATTTACTATTTGTTATTAACCTAAGTTATGTTTACTCTTTTTTATGGATTTTGTCCTGCTGCATGCAGAGAAAGAATAGAAAACTCTGCCCTACTCGGCTACTTTGTTCATGTGAAAATGTTTCATCTGTGGACCTCACTTCCGATAGGCCTATAGGGTTTCTGTTCTGTACTATCACAGTGAACAATAATACCCTCATGTTGTAAATCAAAAGACGTCCTTGCAAACAGCAGTGAACGAATCTTACAATCGGTACAAAACGGAGAGATTCCTGTAAACAGACATATTTTTAATCAGATTCAATCGATTTCTTTACATTCTAAACTATTTCCTTGACGTCACGTTTCCGTGCGGGCCCCTTTAAGGTTGTCAGGGGTTACGGGCTCACATGTCAGAACGAGGAGAATTGACGTCAGTGACGGCTGTTGATTGGTCCTCAGCCGTATCCGGTGGGGCAGCGGTCCAGGGCTCGGAAAAAAAATCGAAGCGAGGAAGGATCTGGTAACGGTACGGCTTTGAGAAATATCACCCATCCCGAGTCACTGTCGAAGGGCTCGGCAGGAATTAACATACTTATTGTGAGTATTTGCGTCTTTTTCTCTGGTCGTGGCTCGTGTGACCTCTGGATAGGTGAAATTTGTTTCCTCCGTCTCTCGTTTGTTTATGATAGAACTCAAGATGGCGTCATTGGAGGAGAGCTTTGCCTTTGCACGGAGCTAGCCAGCTAGGCTTCAAACTAGGCACACTCCCTATCACAACGTTGGCCAAAGACAGTCGACCAAATGCATCTAACACTCATTATTCAATTGTATTTGTTGTTAACTGGTTATTACAATATAGAATAGGTAATATTTCAGCGTTAGCCCGCTCGCTGTAAGTTACTCGGCTGCAGCCGTCAGCCTCCTGATGAAGCCTCCCTGACCTAGACGCTGTTATAGACAGGGCTTTTTTCTCAACACTGCCCATTAAAGGCCGCTACAATCGTACATTTTACAGACCACTAGATGCGTTATTATCATGTATCTTCCAGCATACTCCGCTGTCACACGTTCAGCAAGGTCATTTGAGCATCGCAACGTTTTCTCTAATTTAATTGAAAGCCCCGCTTGAAGTAGACAGCAGATCGGCTGGTGCTGCAGCTCAGTAAACTGAACGAACATGTTGATTGTATGCTATCATCACTGTAGATTTCAATCTAAATGCAACTGATACTATCAAGCAGAAGAGCCCCATTGTTGGGTCTTGTCTGTATAGCCTCAGCTCTTAATTCATACCACCTACTCCCAAAACAATATCACTTTGCACTTAGTTTTTCCTGTGATACGTTTAGGTTAAATCAAGTCTGCCAGGTGTCTACCATGAGTGCAGTTAGTTGCTTGAAGTCTTCTCTGTCAGCTTCATCTTTGATAACACGCTAGTAATCTCCCCCTGGGCCTTGCCAGATTGGAAATGATTTGAATCTTATTGATGATCCCAATGCACATGCCTAATACTACACCACCTTGCTGTGTACTTTTCTGTGTTTTCCTCACAGTACTTGGTGTACACTCATTAACTTATCTAAAGTGCACGTGTTGGGTACAGCGCGGCTTTTGAGGCCTTCCTGTTTTAGAATAGACAGCTAGATCAAGCTCAGACAGAGCCATCTGAAGAAGCTTATATCACACATGGCAGGGGCAGGGTCACATGATCTGGGATCTTCCCAGGCTATTTTGCTCAGCGGCAGTATTGTGACCTGAAAAGTTGAAGCCACAAGCAAGTGGCAAGTGTTTTTGTTTTTTTTCATGGTTTGGTCTGTTTCACAGTGGGTCGATTCACAGGCCTTCCTTTCACCATCCTGTTAAAATTAGGCCTAGTGTCTGTGTTATGCTGTCTCTCTGACAGAGGCCTCCTTTCAGCCCGGTGGAGAAGTAAAAGTTGTTTTGAGTAAATAAACCCAGCACAGGGTTGCCTCTCCCAGTGGGTTTAATGTGGTCAGATATGCGTGATCACATCATATGACCAGTATTCACTCCTGACACTCAGAAGCACTCTGTCTCCATGGAGCCAAAACAACACCCCAACTCTCAGTGCCTTTCTCACGTTGGCTCTATTTTTCTCACATTCTCACGTTTTCTGTCTGTCCATTTTCTCATTACGACACACAGACGGCCCCGTGCTCTGTGTCCCCCTGTGAATCTGTGTCAAACAGCGATGATCTGATATCCTCTCCCTCTTCCCCTCTCTGTCCATTCTGTCCAGTGCAAAGGTTAGAGGTCACAGAGCAGGGTTTCGGTTTGTCGTCATGGCATCTGGAAGTACGAGCAGCGAGGAGGAGCGGAGCCTCAGGGAGTGTGAGCAGTACGTGCAGAAACACAACATTCAACAGCTGCTGAAGGACTGCATTGTCCAGCTGTGCACCTCCAGGCCAGACAGGCCCATGGCCTTCCTCAGGGACTACTTCGAGAGGCTGGAGAAGGTTGGTGTTGGTGTGTGCGTGTGTGTGCGTGCGAGACTTTATAGGTCATATTATTCACTATTAAATGTAATAAAAGCATATTATTACATTTAATAGTGAATATTTTATACCAGACTGTAGCTGTCTCATACGACAGCTAATATTTGCCATTATTCGCAGTATTTGTTTACACTTAGACAATATTTCCTTTCATATTCCTCAGGCACAAAACAAAAAAACTAAACACGCAATGACAATATGTCAAACAATTTAAAGCCTGTAGAGCTTTGTATCTCTATGATATGATCATGTTTCTGTAACTATAAATTCTGTTTAAGAAAGCAGTTTGCCCAAGAAAAGTGTAGCAATAGCCATACATGTTAAATCAAAATCAAGCTACATTTCTTTTCAACTAGCATGCTGACCTCCCTTTAACTACAGGTGTTGTGCTGGATACAATATTTAAAATATTATTCAGTTGTTTGTTTTTCTGTGTTTGTTTTTTTTTGCTCACTCTGCAAAATGTGTATAGTGAACAAAACCCAATGCAAGATTTTCTGTGTACAGTATACACATGTTGGAGACAAGATTTGGGACTTTCAACTGTACATGTACAGTACACCAGGCATGGGGAAGCCAAGATATTCATAACCAGATTTTACATTTACTATGATTATCAGTAACACACTTAGGCAAAGTTATTGGAGTTGTATTCAAATCTTATATCTGAAACTACTGCTTGAACGCTAGACTCTTTTGACAGTGACTTTTAAATGGTTTTGGAGAAAATGACAAATTATACCAAAACATAGAACTGAGAAGCTTTGCGATCAGTTATAGATATGCTTTTATTTGATCATTTGAGTGATTGTAGTTTTCACTGCAAATGTAGCCACACTTTTTTTGTCTCTCTATGATGTGAAGCATTTTATTGCGCAATTTTTTCTTTTTTAAATAACCCAACTTAAATGAACTGCAGCACAGCACATATGAAACTATTTGTCTGAGAGCTCTCTGACTCCACCCCCTTCCTTTACTCCCTACAGGAGGAGGCCAAACAGATCCAGAACCAGCAGAAGGCCAGCAGTTCCCGTTCAGACTCGCGGGATGAAGAGGTGTCTCCACCCATGAACCCCGTGGTAAAGGGCCGCCGGCGGAGAGGAGCCTTCAGTGCAGAGGTCTACACAGAGGAGGACGCAGCCTCTTATGTCAGAAAGGTAGACAGACACCTGCAAGCAGCTACATCAGCAACCTAATGCTACCAGTGCTGGTTTCCTTTTTATTCAGCTGAAACATTCAAGTGTAGAACATCCTTCTAACTGTGTCATTTGGGGAGTTAGTGCCATTGATATTAAGCATCTGGAAAGAGTTTGGCATATGTATCAATCAAGTTAAAGATATTGTCATTTCATTTTTGATAACTTTACAGAAATTCCGTTCAGATGAAGCGGGGTATCCTCAGGTTCTTATGACACAAAAAGTATTTTGAACCAATCACGACAGTTCTCTGCCCCCATCATTTTATAAAAACACTGACTTTTGCCATGGAGACCGTTTGATACTGCCACGCCCACACAGTCCTGTCAAACGATCTACACATTTAAAAAGCTGTTTTTTTTTTAACTAAGTTTCATAATTTTTATGAACATTTATTTTCAATCAGATATTTTGTTAACGCTTATTGAGACACCCAACTTTAATATCACTTTGATCTTTTACTATTTTAGACCAGGTTTCAAGAGGCTTCAACACATATTAACATGTCGGTGGGGTCTTTTTTTAAAGGTCATTCCAAAAGACTACAAGACGATGGCAGCCTTGGCCAAAGCTATTGAAAAGAACGTGCTATTCTCACACCTTGACGACAACGAGAGGAGGTACCCGTCTTAAACACTGTTTTAAGGTCTTTCTCATAATAAAGTGTTGATCATTGTGTACCTGTGTTCAGCTGATCAACTCACACATGTGTTCTTTTCCAGTGACATATTTGATGCAATGTTTCCAGTCACCTACATCGCTGGGGAAACCGTTATTCTGCAGGGTAGGATTACACCTTTTTGTTTTTGAAGACATTGAACATTTATCCCAATCATAGCACATCTCTTTGTGATGCTAACGGTAGTGTTGTGTGCTCTCAGGTGACGAAGGGGACAATTTCTATGTAATCGACCAAGGAGAGATGGATGTAAGTACCTGATCCTAAGAACATTGTTAAGCTACTCACACAAATAGCTTAAAGGGTTTTCCTTATGCAGAAAATGTTAGTTTATTTAAATTTTTTTTTAAAGGTGCAGTGTGTAGAATTTATTGATATGTCTTAGAACAGACTAAATAGTAATGGAATATAATATGGAGACAGAATGGACTAACTTAATGGCCATATGCATTTTTAAAGTGGGTGTCCTGGGGAAATGCACCTGTTGGAAGATGAAGAAGAAGTACTGTAGAATAAAAAACTAAATACATCTTCACCTCATTACTTGATATTGTGTAAAAACTTAAGGCAGTGGTGGATGAAGCCATCTTTAGTTACTAGTTTCGTGTCCTTGAAGGCCACTGTAGCTTCTGTTATTATTCGAAAAGGAGGGGTTACCCAGGGAGCGTTGCATACTAAAATTTTCACCACTAGATGCCCCTAAATATTCTGATATTACACACTGCACCTTTTAACACGTTGTTTTCTTCCCCTTTTTAATTTGTAAGGTGTATGTGAACAATGAATGGGTGACCAGCATCGGAGAGGGAGGCAGCTTTGGAGAGCTGGCCCTGATATACGGCACCCCCAGGGCGGCCACGGTTAGAGCCAAGACCAATGTCAAGCTGTGGGGCATCGACAGAGACAGCTACAGGAGAATACTTATGGTGAGGAGACGTATTACAGTGCACGTGTTTTATTCTTAACTTTGTCCTTAAATTTTATCCTTAAATTTTTCTTTAAAGAATTGACACTAATGCAACTGTTTCTCTTTTAGGGAAGCACTTTGAGAAAGAGGAAGATGTACGAGGAATTCCTCAGGAAAGTGTCCATTTTAGGTGGGCTCATTATTTTTCATTTTATTTCTTTTTTTTTTGGATGAAAATCAGCCTCATCTCAAAGTTTAAAAATAGAGAAGCACATTACTCGTGTTTGATCCTGTGATTTAAAATAACCTGAAGGGTGTATATAAAATTATCTCCCCCTTAAAACAAAATGTATAACAGGTTCAACCTATTCTAATTAGATTTTTTTTGTTTTTTTTTAAGATTGTCTGTCACTTCTCCTGAATTCTTTCCTATGTGTCCCTCCTTTAAGAGTCTCTTGATAAATGGGAGCGTCTTACGGTGGCTGATGCCTTGGAGCCCGTCCAGTTTGAGGACGGACAGAAGATTGTTGTGCAGGGGGAGCCTGGGGATCAGTTCTTCATCATCTTGGAGGTAGACACTCCATCACTAAACTTGTCTTGCATACACACACTTGCCTTCATACACGCTCATTTTATTTGATGTCCTTTGAACTCTGAATTGTCACAGTGTCATTTGGTCAGGTAAGATCAGTTGGATCCACTTGTGACTTAACACCGTTTGATTTACTCATCTTTCAACTTTTTTTTGGAACCAATCATTTATCCACACATGCCCGCCCTCTGGTGGTGATGTGAAAATGGTGCCTCGTCCTTAACATGCATTTAATAGTAAACCCAAGCAACAATTTTTATTATCCAAAATAGGAACCATGCAACACTATTGAAAATCAAATATGAACATCTGGATTTAAGGCTCTTGAGCGGACAAAATAAACTATTTGAAGGTGTCATCTTTGATTCCATTATATTCTGATTGTTTTAATGACACTTTATAAATCAATGAATCGTCAGGAAATAATCAGCAGATTTATCAATCATGAAATTAATCCGTAGTTGTTCTTCCCTGGCTCTGCCTTAATGCATTAGAACGTTCACTTAATTGCGTAGACATGTGTGTTCCTGTTTTGCTTGAAAACCTGTTCGGTTCAGTCTTTTAATGTGTTCATTTGAATGTGATGACTCAGGAACCTTAAAATGAATTGGTAACACTCTGTCCTAAAGAGTAAAAATCCCAGGCTTTAATGAAGTGTAGCTAATGCATGATTCATTGTGATTTAATGAACCAATGCGTATCATGAATTGGATGATTAAAATACTTTAAACTCTGTTCATTTAAAATGTTTCCAATTCTTTCTAAACCTTTTGTATTACTCCCACATGGATTTAAGTCTTCCTTTTTAAAAATGCACTTTTATGCTGACAAGTGTGTGTGTGTGTCTGTGTGTGTGCGCGCGTGTGTGCGTCTCTCAGGGTTCTGCAGCTGTGTTGCAGCGTCGCTCAGAGAACGAGGAGTTTGTGGAAGTGGGGCGGTTAGGACCATCTGACTACTTTGGTAAGAACAAAAGCATTATTCCAGCAGTATACATTTTCAATAGTAATCCATTAATAATATTTTGTGTAACCGTTTTGGGTAAAAGAAAAGGGATGCTCTAGTTCTGCTGAACACATGAAAAAAATTTGAATTTATAACTAAGACTAAGGGTGTATTCACACTGGGAAAGTCCGCTAGTGCACTTGCTTTGGTCCAGACCAAATAGAGTTTTGTTTTTTTTTGTTTGGTGTGGTCCACTTTCATATTGCCCCTTTTGCAAGTGAACCAGCATTACGAAGCAAAACCACACGTGATCTGAGGTCATTCATTCATTGGACAGACATTCTGGGGTGGAGAGAAAAAGGAAGCACGAAGTTTAAACTGCGAAATATATATCATTGATATAATATGGGGCTAAAAATAATAAAAGGGCCTACATCTAACCTATAAATAAAGAGGAAAAACATCAAATTATTGTTGTTTCATATGGTCATAATGTGTAGCCTTATGTCAATGCCACGTTATGTGGCTTGTAGCCTACGATGTGAAACATAATTTTTACTGTATTTTTGGTGCTGGATGCGCGTCACGCGAGAAGAATAGGCTCAAGCTGACACTCAGCTGATTAAGCTGTGTATCAGCTGGGTCGGCGCAGTTCAGCTCCAAACTGACACGGGGATAGTATTGACGGTCCCGTACATGGGAAGCAAAATAAAAACACACACTTCTTGCGCAGCGTGAACCTGTTGGCACTGTGCAAGAGACGCCCCTCTCCTTCATCTGATCGCTGATCGCTGAACACATTCAGCATTTATATTGTTCTGGGCTCCCGGTCAAACCACAACTAATCTTCCTAACAATGGCGACAACAACACTTTCCCATAATGTGAAGCTGACGGCTATTTATTAAAAAAGAAAAGAAAGAAAAGGCACAGTGCCTCCTGCATTTGGGTCGGATCGAGTCCGAACAAATTCACACCACAAACGAACTGCAGCAGAGTGCGTTTGGAAACGCACCGAGACTACCTCTTCAGCTGGGTCTCGGGGCGTTTGTTTGGTCCGCACCCGAGTGCGATTGCTGTATTCACACCTGCCTGAAAGATGCGCACCGAAGGCAGAAGTGCATCTGAGTTCGTTTCAACCGAACTAAACACGGCATGTGTGAATACACCCTAACGCGCCCCACACACATCCTGCGTCTACCTCTGGAGCGCGTCGCCTTACCTTACTGCTGCCTCTCTCGGACTTTTCTCGGACACACATGCAACGTCTCAGCAGCTGCTGCTGCTTGTTGGAAGTTTTATTTTGAAGGGGACACACCAGGAAATGGTGAAACTACAGCGAAAGCTGCCAGTATGAAGTCAATATGACTCTCAGCAGAGTATTTCAAAAATCACTTTACTGATTTATACGGGAGAGAGAGGGGGGTGTGGTCGGGGAAGAAGAAGGCCGTAGACACAGATAGAGCAACGGAAAACTGTTGCGCTCATCATGATCTTTTTTATTTCTTCACTATATTGGATCTCTATATGTGTCATTTATCCAAAAATGAAATGCCAGAACTAATTGAAAATTAGGTTTTGAATCCCTCGGATTTTGATTGCACAATTACATCGTGAAATAAAGGGATTATTTGCGTATACGACTGAGGGATGTTTTATTTTGAAATAAACACACCGGGTAAACGTGTAACTAGAGTGAATGCTGCTGGTATGACTGTCAGCAGAGTATTTCTCTATCAGTTAAAGCACAGAGACGCGAGAGAGACGCGCTGCTCTCAGAAAAAAATAGGCGAGCCTCCTGAGGTGAAGGGGAGCGGCGCTGCAGACGTGCCTCCGACGCGCCTCAGCAGTGCGTCTGAGGTTGGATGTGTGCTCGCTCTACGTTGATTTCACAGTCTGTGACCAAAAGTCAGACGCAGACGCGAGGTAGAGGCGCAGTAGAGGTAGGATGTGTGTGGGGCGCGTAAGTCATACAATGTGAATATGCTTCGCCCCAAAAAAATGAGGTTGGGTTTGCGATAGTAAATCAGCAGAATACCTCTACAGTTGTTTTGCAAGTATTCAGCTGCTGTTATTGAGGCAGTTTGTGTATTTTGAAGTGTTAAATGAATAGCTTTTTGCCTCACTCTCCTGCTCAAGAAAAGGCGACAAGCACAGTTCCTGAAATTGTTTGTGCATTTTTGATATAGCTATATGCTAAGGTCGCTCGACCGGGTTAGCTTAGCTCAAACACTGGTAGTCAAGGGAAGCAGTTAAAAAATAATAATAATAATAATAATATTCTTTTGACCAGAGCCCTGTTTCAGGTAGCTGGTTTTACATACTCTGAGTTTAATCCTGCGCTCTGAGTTAGTCAACTCAGAGCGCAGGGTTGACGAGCAACTCTGGGTTTTCGGTTTCAGAACAGTGGATCAGCGTTGGGTCAATCAACTCTGAGCATGTTCACTCTGGGTTGATCGCGTGCGTAAAAGCCATCGTCAATGGATCGCTGATAACATGATTCACCATGGAAACAGTAGAAACAAATGATTGATCCTCCCACTTCTCCACTTCTCAAAAAATAAAAGAAAAAAAAATCTCCGCTACTCCCACTGGAGTTAGAAATATTAACGAATGAGCTTATGGTATGGAGAAGAATTAACGGGGATATTGTCTCATAACTCTGATCTAATCTCCTAGGCAATTCAGAAAAAAACAGAGCAAACATTGTTTGTCAAGAGAATCATTTCGCTTCCGTATGAGAAGCCATAGTCTATTTTAAAAAGTTACGCATATCAGCAGTAAAGTATTAAAGGGACTCTTACCGATCCTGCAATTGAGAATTACAGCACTATCATACCATCCCGCCTCCCTCCAATGCCCCCACACCCTCATTCCATGCTTGTACCACTGGTTTCACTTCAGAGGTGTCGGCCAGAACACCACTTATGGCCAAAGGCGTCAGACTATAAGCATGAGACTAGGAGAGGAGGAGTAGGGTTTTATCCGCTCTTTATTTTCCTTCTTTCACAGGCACAGTCGCATATAGATCGCGGGAAAAGAACAAAGGTTTAAACTCCGCCCGTGAGGAGACGTTACAACAGCTGTTGCGACCCGCGAATCCCAGCCGTTAATAACATGCAAACTATATTATAACAGCGATCGGGACTGCATGTACATACTCACACAAGGGTGATTCACATTTAAACTCAGATAAACACGTTTCCATGTGGGATGATCGCTTTCTGCAGCAACGCTCACACATCTGACCGAGAGAGAAGAGAAAGGAAATTTACTGAACAGGCTCTCTGGCCGACTGACGTCACGGCCCTAACTGACTGCTATCCACACTGAACAAAACACATCTTAACACACTGTAAGAACTAACAACACTGTAACTTATGAACGTTGGGGCCTTTTCTACAATGGTCGCTACTCGCTACTGTCTGCCGTGGAATCAAAACAAACCCTCTAGTTGAGAATGCGCAATACAGAAGCAGACGGCAAACAGACAGGTCTGTCGGCCAATCAAATCGTTGGTTGAATTTTATATATATTTTTCATAACATTATGAGATTGAAATCATTGTTTGTTTTTACTCCTGGTGGGTCTGTCTTATATTTTAGAGTGTAATTACCTTATTAATACCATTTTAACCTAATCCAAAAAAAGTGTAAAAATGCAACAAAGGTAAGAGCCGCTTTAAGCTGGCGCGGCACAGCATTGCTGACAGTGTTTTATATTCGCTGTATAATATGTTGGCAAGCTATAGCCTAATACTGTGCAGTAAACAGACTGTCGCTTCTTTTAAATGGGGAGTGTAACGTCAAACACATAAGGTGACAGTTTCCATTGAAGAGCCTGATTGATTTATTACCAGATCCATTTTCCTCAAGTGATCACAGTTTAAATTATTATATCATTTTTATATTCATATTAGGCTATTTGACGAGGCTCGTCTGTGACTTTTGGATCGGACAAGTGAACAGTAACGATCGCGTGCAGCCGCAGCGTTACATGAATCCACCTGACCTAAATCTGTTCAGTGGCACAGACGTTAAAAAGCATACAATACAAATAGGTTTATTAATCTGAATGTAGAGCATGTCACGATGTGTAAGGTGGCCGCCTATATGAACGGACCGAGGGCTGAGAACAAGGCTACTGATCAGATAAATGATCAGACAAACGTAAAATCATCAGGAAATGATGAAAACATCCCGATGGATTTCTATGGAGTGATTTTGCTTCAAACTGTGACACTCTTTCTTCAGTCAGAGCTGCAGCGTAAAGTGAAAACAAACTCAGGGTAGGTCTAACCACCTCCCGAGCAGGTTAGACTCACGGGGTATGTTGCCGCAGTAACTGACTCTCGGTTGCGCTGAACCTGCTACCTGAAACGGAAAACCCAGAGTTTCCACTAACTCAGAGTGAACAAACTCTGGGTTGCCTCAAAACCAGCTACCTGAAACAGGCCTCTGCTCCGCTTGACTACCAGTGTTTGAGTTAAGCTAACCTGGATGAGCGGCCTATAACAATTTCTACATTTAAAAATGGATGCAAAGTTACAGGAACGGTTTCTGTAGCCTTTTCTTGAGCCGAGTGTAAGGCATTAAGCTAAAAAATTAAAAATGTTGAACTATTCCTTTAAAGTGTGTGTGCTTTTCTCTAGGCGAGATTGCTCTGCTGATGAACCGTCCCCGCGCTGCCACTGTGGTCGCCCGAGGCCCGCTGAAGTGTGTCAAGCTGGACCGGCCTCGCTTCGAGCGCGTCCTGGGTCCCTGTTCGGACATTCTCAAACGCAACATCCAACAGTACAACAGCTTCGTCTCGCTGTCAGTCTGAATGGAGGGCGAGTGTCCCTCCACCTTTCTCCCTCTCCCTCTCCCTCTCCCTCTCCCTCCACCCTTCTCCCTCTCTTTCTATCTTTTTAGACCCAGGGTCCACAATGCAATTTGCTTTTTGTCACTTTCTTCTTTCTCTCTGTTCGCTTTTCTCCCTTTTTTTTTAATCTTCTTCTATCGTTTTCCCACACTGAGATGGTTTTGTTGTTACTACCCCCGTCATGCAGAGGTGATATTCAGCCACTCACCAGCGCTTTGTTACCAGCTGCTGTACGCTACCTTGTAGGCACAGTTACATCACATGTTACTTATGTTATATATGTATTTGCTGGTTACTCTTTCTCTTTTAGACTTAAAACGCAAAGCAGGATTGATCTGAACGACATTGGGGTCTCAGCCTGATGAGACAGGACAATCAACCTATCAACCCAGTTATGTTGTAGATTGAAGTGAAGAAAGCGGACTGCTTCATCCCCGTTAAAGAGTTTCATTTTGCCCGATTTAGATATACAGCGTAGAGAACTTAACTGAAGAAGGCAGGAACAACATGATTGGTTTAAGGTTCCAGTGCGATGGTTGTGCTCATTGTTTTTGGTTACCTTCTGATGTGCACGATGTGGCCATGATGAGTCTGTTTCAAGTAGGTGGAGAGAGAGCTTGTACAAATGAAGGATTTTATTGTATTGTGCAGCTACCAGGCTAGTGCCAAATGTTGATTATTGTCACAACGCAAAGATGCATAGCTGTGGAAAAATGCAGCGCACGTTTCTGTTCCCTGACTATTCGGAGCTCCAACCAGGAAGTAGTTATAACCCCTCATTGTCCTCCCAATCTGTATAACGACCATTCAAGAACTGCCTTGACTACTCTGGGGAGGAAAAACAATTACAAAAGCAAGGAAGAAAAAACAAGAGTATTAAGTGTATTTCAGTATTCATTTTTTTTTAGTATATACCAAATAACTTGGTCACTCTTCTGCTATGGTTTGTAATCAACATGTAATCATAGTATAGTTAAAATGATCACAGTTATATTATTATCATTGACTCAATGATAAATTATGGTTTGGAGTGATGGTGAAAAAAAAACATGTTTAACTGTCTTTTGTAAACACTTATTTTTCCATAAATTCTATTTTAGGTGTCCATTGCCACAAAGTAAATAAATGCTTCTTCTTGTCGACTGACAAAACAGTATGTAATTGTATTGTGCAAAACGTCATGGGTTAAAAACTTTTTGAAAATAGATCAAATGGGCAAATTACAGGTTTATTGAAGTGAAGTCTTGGAAAATGAGGTGGTTTGTGGATTTCAGGACATCTGAAGTATTTATGTATCACAGGTGAGCTGACGGGCAGAGTGACCAGATATTTATTGAAAAAAAACTAGTGTCATTGCTTATTGCCTATTGAAAAGGTGGCCATCGTTTCATCAGAGTAGCTTGTGATCTGTTCTCTATGCTTACTTGGCATGATGTTTTTAGGCATCCAGTGATCCGGTATGAATGGAAGCGTGTATTTAAAAAAAATAATAATAATAAAAAAAAAAAGAAAAAAAAAAGTGTGCCCTGCGGCTGCGTGCGGAAGCAGGAACTTTGTCAAATATTTGGTTTGTTGCTCCCTAGCTTAACTGCTTCATGACTATTTAGATGGCATAAAATGTTAAGTCTGTCTTTTTTCTCTTTTATTTTCTAAAAAAATCTTTACCAAATCACACTTCTGGATTATAGGCTTAACTTTTCATTCCTGCCTCACTGTCTGTTACCAGAAATGACATAGAACCAGTCACGTTGTCTGTTTTGTCTCACTTTAGAGTGCGTGTGTGTGCTCCAAAACTGAGACGTATGTTTTGTGCATCCGGAATTTTTTTAGATTTTTGGTGCCGATTGCAGGCTAGTCAGGTGGGCAAGAGGAGCCTGAGTTAATGGACATGAGTGTGCTTTATTTACTGTTAAATTTATCATCTTTATTTTGTTCCCTCCTAACCCTGAGGTTAGACTCGTGGATTTGGTTACACACAGAGTTCTGTCCAATGGTGACGTGTTCTGGTTCTCCATCCACAGGAAGTGACGCGGTTAGGGGCCAAGGGTTTCCACTCGCCCCTTTTTGTCGCAAAGTCTAATGTTCATGTAAATAGCATCATCACCGGTTTTAGTCCAAAATGTTTTTATCCACACTGCAATCGTCCCGGTTTGCCTTAGCTTACCTAACCTGGGCTTACAGTAGTAGTCAGTCACTCCTGCTTAGCCCCAACTTCAGTGAGTGTGTTAGGCCTGCAGCGCAGACTGCTGCAGGCGATCAGAGGACCATTCTTTTTCTATTCTACCCTGTATTCAGTTTGACCTCCTGTATGTGCAAAAGATGTTTATCCTTTTGGTATAGATTGTTCCAGATGGCAGTTTAAGCAATAAAAAAGTAAAAATATTCAGCATTGTCTCACGTTTCGTTCTTTTTATTCCAAAACTTGTGTTTGGATCCCGGTTCTGCCCCCAGATTAAGTCATTCCCACCTGTTACTGAACTGTGCTTTTTAACGTGGAATGTATATGTCAGAAAACCTCACTCGTACTGGGGTACAGAGGATGTAAAGTGTCCCTGAAAACAGCTTTAACATGAGAACTCTCCACCAGGGGGACACATGTTCAACTGAGAAAAAGCCTCATGATAATTGGTATTTGTTCCCCCACCAAAACAAATATAGATAATCTATACTATTTTAATCTAGACCGACATTTTAAATGCTTACATTTCTCCTTTCTCTCATTATTTCTGTCTGGTTAATAATACACTGTGTCACTCAGTATTTCCCTTTTAAATAGGATTTTTATGACTAATGACAACTTTTTCCATGGCTGTGATATTTTAAAATAATGACTAAAAACGTATTATTAACAGTTGCCCTTCGCTCTGGGAAGCGTCATCATTTGCTGCTCTAAAATGGTTACAAAAATAAATTTAGAGTTTGAGAAGTTCAGTCTGTTCCCTAAATTGTATTAATCAGTTATTCTTCATCGTTACCAAGGGGTTTGAACGGAGTATTCCTCTTGATGGGTCCTCATCAAGATACACTGCCTAAATGCTGTGGTATGAACAAAGCTACATTTTATGATCTTGCCGCTTATTGGCCTCCTTGACGTCTGGCTCCATTTGGCACGATACCTCCTCTTTTAAGATCTCTTAAAAATAGTTGTGGCCATCCGTCTTCCTTTGCATCACACACAGAGAAGCTGGAACATTGTCAGGTTTGTCAGATAAGAACAAAGAAAAACAACAAAGGCCTTGGCTACTGACATACTCATGGAGGAAAACACATTTAGAGATTTATGACCAATGTTGGGCTTGGTTCAGAATTATAACGGTGGTTGGAGATAACACTTATTTCTCAGTAGAGTTGAGGTTGGCTGTTTTTCCGTCTCAGCCTGTTTTTGGTTGACAGTGACGCGGTAAAGCTGTTTAAACACTGATGAGACAGAAGGATTACAAGTCTGGAAAAACAGGGTGGAGTAAAACTAAATGGCTGTTTTAATAGGTAGCACTACGCACACAGACACACAACCCTCTTCAAAGCTTGCATGCCACCCTAGATAAATAACTTTACTTCATAATTATCCCATGGACAAACACATTGCATCATATCCACCAACATTCATTTGATTATCAACTGATCCAGTGCATCACAGCTCTCTCTCTATCTCTTATGACCCTTCCCTCGCTCCAATGCTGATTTATCACTGAAATATTCCTTGATCCAGTTTTTACTCTCCCAGTTAATTTTCGCAACGTGTCCAAGTCGCTCCTTAAAAGGTCTTTATTAAAATCCATCCGCAGCGCCAAACCTTCCTTGCGATTCAGGTGCGCATGAAATGTGAGAGCCTGCCATAAAAAGCACCCATGGGGGAATTCATGACCATGAGGAAGTCGGGGGGGCCTGCAGTGTTTCACAAACCTCCACGAAGAGATTCCCAAATTGAAACCATCCGAGCTCACGAGGTGACTTCATTGTGAAGCAGTATGGCTCTCTGGTCCTCTTTGTTACCTGACCCTTTCCGTCACCGTGGCGACCTCTGGCGTCACCGTGGCGACCTCTGGCGTCGCCGTTGATTTGACAAAGTCCATAGTGATGACCTGGTCCTCTCCCAGCTGATTGACACAGCGCTGCACTGCCTGCAGCACCTTGTGTAACCTGCGGTCCAGAGCTAAGAGGTGTGGCTCTGTCAGGATGGGCCGTAGAATGTCTCCCTCCAGGGATTCCCTCATCACATCACTGAGCCTGTACTCAGGCCGGGCAAGGAGCTGCAGCCGCAACAGTGTGGAACGCTTTATCCTGATGGAGCAGGGAAGGAAGAGAAACTTCATTTATTTTCCAAAACATCATTTATTTCGTTAAAAACTGACAGACAGACACTGCACTTTGTAATGGTTAGGGCTGGGTATATTGGAAAGGCCTTCGCGATACAATACGCATCACGATACATGGGTCACAATATGATATATGCGATACAATGCATATTGCGATATTCGTCTTTTTATTTGGAAGGGGCCGCTCAAATTTTGTCATTCATGTCGGCTATGCTGCTCCCAGATTTCACTCTGCCACGTCACCTGGATTGGCACCAGGCAATTCAAGGGAACTAGCCATGATGCAACATCTGTAGAAGGGGAGGTCTTATTACTCAACCCCTTTAAAACATGTTTTCTATTTCCAAAACAGTTTTTTTTTGGATCTAGAAATCTATACAGATAAAGAAAATAAATATCAAGATATATTCGCGTATCGCTTTTTTAGCACAGCCCTGGTGATGTTACACTTACATGCAGCACTGGAATAGTGGAGCCAGGATAGACATCTCATCGTGAGAATGCTTCCCAAACCTGAGCAAACGATACGATAAGAAAGATGAAACCACAAAAGCATAACTTCACGATAATTGAATGCTCTGTGTTAATTGTCTCTCACCCTCTGGCATTGTCCAAGTGGAGGAGGAAGCCTTCATCACCGAATTTGGTAAAAATCTCATAGTGGTGCCTGTCCATGTTGCCTGCAATGAAGGGCAACACACTTTATAGGCATGTACAGACAGATAGTTTTCTGACGGTAAAAGGTCCGGTGCTTATGCGAACAGTAGATGATGTAGCGATGTAACGTACGTGTTAGGAAGTCGAAGATGGACATGTCTATGATGTTGAGGAGCCTGTTGCCCGAGTCATAGGGATACTGCTGCTTTAAGGTGTCGCAGAAGAATGGTTTTACTTCCCACCTTTTAAGAGAAAAACCAGACACACACAGTCATAAAGGACACCATTTCAAAGTTCTGATGCAGGAACTGGACTTTATCTTTTAATCTGACATGTGTAAAATGACCCCCCAATTACAACCTTTACGACCCCTTTCAGGCAATATTTATTTGAAGGCGTTTAGACATTGATATGATGAAATGACACATTTGGTTACATTAGGTAACTTTTATAAACGGCATTAATGTTATGTTCATTTATATTTTGAGACATTAATGATGATACCCGATAGCAGCCTCTATTCTGTGTCGTTTTGTGTGTGACTGAGGTGGATTTCCTGAAAAGAATGCAGATTTATGGCTAGAGAGTGGAAGTCTGGGTCAAATTGACTTCATTAGTTACGGGGATTTTTTTTATTATACTTAATCGGATATGTGTTCAACTAAAGAGGTATCCTGTACATATGATTTGATTAAGCATCAAGAGGAGTTATGGGAAATCTGCTTTAATAGTTTGAAAAAAGACAGAGGTCTTACTCCTCTTGTCCGGTGAAGGTGTAGGAGCGTGTCCAGGGGTTGGGGATGGAGATGCGGGGAGCGATGCTGAGCCCTGGCAGGTAGGCCGACAGAGAGCCCTCCAACATGTCAGGGCCCCCGCACACAGCGTACTCCGTCTTACACACGTACAGACACTTGGCGAAGAAACACGTGTTGTTCGCTGTGGGGGCGAGCAGAGCAAAATGTCGGTATACCAAATGAGTGCCCTGCTCATAAACAATGAAATGCTTTTTCGATTCAGCTCTCTGCCTTTACCTCCAATGCTGAATGTTTACACCGAAATGGCTCGTTTGCAAAAGTGTTACAAAAAAATCATGAGATATTACCTCTAACTGAATGCTGCGTCAAAAACAGTTTTGGTTCATACTGATAAGACTTGTTTGCAAAAGTGTTACTACAAATAGCCCAATGTATTGGCCTTGTAATATGAAAGTGAAAAAAGCTTCCGATTAGCACCTCTAAATCTAATGAAAAGAACACATAATTGTTTCTTTGTTTAATTCACCCTTAAAAGTATTTTTTTAGTATGTATGCTAAGCTAAGCTAACTGGCTGTACCCGGGTTAGCTCAGTACAAAGCGTACAAAAGCGAGAGTGGTATCTACAGAAGAGTATTAGGGCCACGGGAAATGAAAAAAATTATGGGAGGACGTTTTTTTAATCTCTATGCACTTCATGAACAAGTCGAAAAAACTAAATACAATGTCGAGAATGAACTCAACAATTCAATACTGCGGTAAAGTTGGAAATACATTGACAGATTATCAAAATGTTATCACAAACAATACATCTTTGCTATCGTCGTAAGGCAGGCAATAGGCTACAACAAGACGGCCTCAAAACTCGCCTAATGATATATTGCTCTATGTGCATTGGGCTATATGAGACGTTTTGTAGGTACCAGTCTTCTTGTCTAACTCTTGGCATATGAAAACAAGTGTATACGTTTATTTCGCCAAACTATTCCTTTAAAAGAGGCCTGGCTGGCTCTTTACCCGGTGATGTGAAGAAGACGGCTTTGAGGTCTTCGTTGTGGGTGACTTGGAGGACTTCTGCCGTCACGTTCACCAGCCTGCCAGCCACCGGCGGAACCCTCCGGAAGTCTAGGATCCTGGCAAAACAGGTGGATGAGATGTAGAGGAAAAAAACCCTATTGTTACAAGTCATCTCAGTTTCTCGTGTAAGCGAAAGGTTCACACGGTCAGTGCGTACGCAGATTCAATGAACATGTAATGGGAACCCTCTAAAGATGATGCTATCACTGTCTCTCTGTCTCCTTATTTCACAGGAGCCCAACGGTTCATTTTTTTTGCTGATTCTTATCGATGAATGTACCCCATTGTGAAACTCCTCTCTGTATAATTTAGCCGGCTGTGTTCATACAAGAGCTTATCCTCCCCCATGGTTATATTTCAGTCCAATCTCACAAACAGTAATCAAACAACAATCGGCGGTGTGCGTCTGAATGGCTGTTTCTTTACACTGCGGCATTCCCCCACTGCTGATTACATGATAAGGGCTTCTGGCAGCCAATACAGACACAACAAGAGAGAGACAACACACTGTCATACAGTAAAACTATAGGCAAGAGAAGACACATAATCTGTCTGTTCTTACATTAAACTTAATGATTCTTACATTATATAGACTATGAGCAGATACTGTACACAGAATAATAGTAACCTTGTAGAATTATAGTGATTGGTTGACTTGTTGACGTGGCACTCTCGTTGCTTTCTGTCTCGTGCAGTGGTGTGATGCATTTTTTGGTGTTACTTCTTAATGATACCGTCTACCTTCGATGACTGATGTCTCTGGTCATGAATCACCCTGCTTCAGTTAATGTGATCTTACATAAAGACCTGTGTGTATGTGTGCTCTGTGTGTGGCTTGGGGTTTTTCCAGATCAGCTAGTTTTGAAATCCTGGTCTTGGCAAACGTGTTGCAATCTTCTTCGTGTGGGCTGGTTGGTTAATTTGTTTGCGCGAGGAGATGGAGTTTTATTTGCATTGTTTGGGCATCAATTATACAAAAGCTGAGAGGGATTACGAGATATTTAACAAGTTAGCGCCAGAAAAAAAACAAGCTTTGTTGAGTTTTTAATCCATCCAATAATAGTTAAGATATTTCAACCTGGGCCGATCAACTGACACTGCGCTCTGTAGAGCCATCTCGCTAGCTCTAATGGAATTGCTTTATACAATTATTGAACGTTTGAAACCATTAGTTAGACTTATTTGGCTTGCACTTCTTCTTGCTGTTTCTAGTTTTACATCACGGATTGTGCCTTTAACAGAAGGGACCTCGAAAAAAACATTTGTAGCACTTTCAGTATACACCAGAGCCATAACTCGCAGCAATAAAATGACAGATGCGCTACGAAAACTCAAATTACCTCCGGGCAACAATAAATTCACAGAGAGAGCACTCAGGATGTAACAGAGATGATGACAGAATAGGACAAACTATTGAGTCATAATGTGCATTATGAGAGAAGAGAGGGTGCTGCTACCTGTCCAGGTGAAAGGCAGCGATCTCCGCATTGTGTCGCTGGAAATCCACAAAGTAGAAGAAGTCTTCTGGAGTCTCATCGTCCCTCTGCTGCCTGACACGCACACGCACACGCACACGCACACGCACACGCACACACACACACACACACACAGAAGCAGTCAGTTATAATAGTGTGTAGTCATTACAAGGTACAAGATGATTTAGCTTCAAATACATTCACACAAAGATTTGTGAATCATCATGCAAATGTAAGACTTCATGGACACTGGCTTTTCCAATGGATTGCAGCACACAGAGATGATGGGGCCTATAATCAAGCACTGACGTAAAAATCCATTGACGGTGTTTGAAATCAAGACCAGGGACTCATCAACTGTGGATTTGGTCCTCACCTCATTGGTTTGAACATGCCTTTGGCAAAGTTTTGCATCTGCAGAGCCAGTTTGAGATTATGACCGCTGGGCTTCACGACTAGAGTAGAGAGACAGAAAAATAGAAACAAACATTAGTTGGTCAGCAATATCGGGCTCACACTCAAATGAACTGACTCCCCCCTTTGTGCTGTGTCAGCTTTCGGTTGTGATAAAGTAATTGAGGGTTGGTGACACAGCTTTTGCACTCTGCTCTCTCAGCGACCTGCCTCTGTCTTTTAACTGCATACTGTGTATAGGCCAAACTAACCACACACATGCCTTCACCCTGCTGCTGCGCTCCAGCGTATTAATAGTTCACAAAGGTTTAAGATCACTACTTTCTTTTTTTTCTGTTGGAAATGAATGAAAAGGGTCCAGAACTGGCATGAACACCCCACTGTGGCCGAATGTACGCGGCGGCTGTTGGGGATGCTAAAATAACGAGAAAGTCTGTTTGAGGTTAAATTTAAACAGGCCGCGGGATGGATTGTTTTGTTGCATTTCTTTACTTGGCAAAGAGGGATGTTTGCGTGGTCGGACCAAGAGGCATATAGGCAGAGCAAAAAATAATTGTTTGTTCACAGGAAAAATACAAAACATAGAAAATGTTCATTTAACGAGCATATGTGTAAGGCTCAAAATACCCTCCCCCACCCCCACCCCCCCACACACACACACACAGTTAAAGCTCTTTCAGCTCCTCCAAATTAGCCTTGATGTTAATTTCTCTGAGGCAAAACATGTCATACAGTTCTTACACATGCCTTTGTAGCCATTATATGAAAGCCTTATTACAAATATTAAGCAAGCAATTGTCACAGCTGCTTTTTTCTTGCTCTAATACCGTCTAAAAGTAACTCCTATCCATCCATAAATTGCTGTGCTGCTTCGAGGTACAGTTGGACAAGTCGGCGTAGGTGGTGGTTACTGGTGGCTGGTGTGTGTGTAGGGTAAATCATGCTAATTGAATGGTGGCTTCCCACGGAGCGTTCAGACATCAAACATTTCATTAAGAACGCTGCCTTTTGAACACCAACAAAACGCCTGTATCTTTTTTTCCTTTCTTTCGCCCCAGAGCGAGTGTCTTATATACAGACAGACAAATCTAAGTGTTGGTGCCAAATGAAAACAAAATCCCAGCTATCACAAAGACAGCAGTGTGTTTGCCAACGACCGTACCGCCGTGTACAGCAGAAGAGAAGAGAGAGAGAGAGAGGAACAAAAAGAGAGACACAAAGAGAGGGGGTTGGTCAGGGATCGAACCATCGTGCTGCTACACGCTGTACAAAATATACGGAGCCGTGCAACATGAGATGTGAGATAAAGAACATCAAACTCCAAACAGACACATGGAGCCTCATTTTAATTTGGCGGGAAATTCACCATACCTTTGGTACAATCGCATGCTCCTTTTAGGGCCTTCTCATCTTCGGTGTAATCTGTAATAGAGATATAAAGAATTTTGTTAGCTCATAATATGGCAAACATTTTCACATTATAGGTGTTACATGTCACATTTTGTGAGCATCTCTAAAAGCCACTTTGCAATATGTCTGATAAATCGGAAAACTGCTTTTATACTTTATGTGCCAAAGGGATTTTGAGGTCTCTAACAATTTCAGATTGAGGTTAAAAAAGAAGGCAGGATTATGTAAAAGGAATATGGTCTCAATTTTGACTTAGTTTTTCCAAATAGTTTCAGTATGTGACAAAGCGGCTACCTTCCTGTTGGTACCACTGGGTTTTTACTCTTTACTAAAGGTCCACTATGTAAATGTGGGTGTTTCAAAGAAGTAAACATTGTCTAAGGTGTATTCTCATAACTAAATAAACAAACTTTAATCACAGGAATATGTGATCCCTGGAACACTGTTTGACGTTAGAAAGCTTCCTGTAGATTTACTGTTTCACTCTTGTTTTTTTATAGCAACAGGGCCCACAGTTTGGTTTACAAACATATTCTAGTCTTACTTTCAGGTTCCTCAAAATAATCTAGTTTGGATTTATGATGATAGAATTATTCAATACTAAGAGTTAAATGTATAGAGAAAATGTATTTTGTAAACTAACTGCATGCCCTGTGAATGTAAACAAACCCCCCTCCCTGAAATTGCATAGTGCACCTTTACAGTTAAATCAAGCAACTACACCAGTCATTTTACATTCCAATCTGTCCATCACCTGCGCCGATAACCGCCATGTTCTGCATCTCCCCGAGTAGTTGTGGGATGGCGGGCTGGTCGCGGGAGTACAGGGCGTAGCGGCTTATTCCCATGTGGAACTTCAGCCAGCTTGAGTCGGAGTCAAGGGTCACTTTGTGCTCCTTCGCGGTGATGTTGGACACCGCCGCCGAGTCTCTGTACTTCTTCATATGTCTGAGGAGGAGTAGGAAGTGACAAAAGGGGGGGTTAACTGTTGCCAATTTGCACGTTTTTCGATATCACAAAAAAAAAAAAAAAAACTGTGGTGTTCGTTCATTTTCTTTCTGCAAGTGGGTTGTGGAGACCGTGTAATGAAATTGTTGATGAGGTAAGTGACCGAGAAGAGAACTTCCATCTCTTCAACAGGATTGCAAGGTTTTTGTGAAAAAAAAATCCACTGCTTGTGAATCACGTCCAACAACATTTTTGTAAAGGCAATGTTTTATTTTGGAAAGACCAGTTTTTGGAGTAGCACCTACCTAGTGCATAAAACAGTGTAGGTCTTACAGGAATGTGTTTAAAAAAAAGAGGATATGAGGAAAGACACAGGGATACACAGAATACATTTATTGAATTTATTATAGACACTCTGTTTTATAGGCTTGTTTTATTGTCCGGTTTGCCGTAGCTCCATTTTTTACTTCACAAATATGATTTTATTAGTTATCTTATGAACTCTCTCTCTTGTTGTTCTTTTAAAAACAGTTGTAACACAGTCTCAACTTTCCACAGCCTCCTCTCTCCCTTTTTCATTCCTCTCCTATCCTCACTGCTATACTTAAAGCCAGCGCAAGAATAATCTGAAACCAAAACAAATAAGCCTGTGGCAAGAGTGGCACCGCACCGCCAGAGCAGACCGCAGTGGGACGCTCATCTTCCAATCCAAACAACCTTGGAGGGATATAAATACCAGTTTGTTGATCAGCCATCCGACCCAGCCATCAGTCAGTGACATATCAGTATAATCAGGACGGAGGACAAGTGCAGAGAGTGGAGGCATACGGGACATAGAAAAGAGGAAGTGGAGAAGATTTCCTGGAACATTTGCAGAACAACAAATAAAGGGCCAACCAGGAAATTCCCTTGTTTTATTGTTCGGCATGCAAATAAAAGTGTTCCTATGCGTTCCATTTGAGCAGCCCAATGCAAATCTCTCTTTAGGTGTGTGTGTTTGTTGCACTGTCCAGATGCTGTTGCAAGGTTTTGCAAGTCTTAAACAAGCCAATGGGATGCCCATTGTTTTTTTTGTGCATTTACAAAGCAGCAGGGAGAGAGAGAGAGAGAGAAAGAGGGGAGGATTCATTGCTCATATTTCTTTCCTATTTTCCACCGTAAGAGCCCAAAATGTGTATCTCTCAGAGGGAGTGCACTTTAGTCGGGATAGACAGTCAGACAGACAGACAGCCTCACGAGCCAAGACGGCCACAGCTCCCACAGATTAAGATGGGGAGCTTTAGAGGCTTTAAATCCTTGTTTACCTTAAAGAGAGAGCGCTCCAGGCTCTGGCTCTCATGGTGACATGTTTGTGAGGGTTTTCCTCCCACCGGCCCACTCTACATTTAGGACTTTTTTTTTATGACGCACAGATTTGACTACACGTCCTGACGTCTGCCTGCGGGTGGGTGGACATCTGTTATCGCAAACCAAGTCTGCAAAGTGTGTTTATAGTGGCTTGGGTTTGCGTTATGTTTCAGCCGCAATGTCAGTGACCATGCCCTTTGACCACAGTCAAGCCCCAACACGGGCTTTCACAAGGAGGTAGCTCTAAGGCAAATTGAGCATGCATCTTCTTTCGCAATAAAGTAAAGAGTCACGCTCGCAAAAGTCCCACTCAGTCAGCCATTGCAAAATCAACTGCAACTGTAAACAAAATCAACAATGTCCTTTTTGTTATGTTTAAAGCTATAGTGTGTTACTTCTGTTGCCCCGATGAGGAATTCTGAGTAATTACAACAACACTGTCAGCGCATCTACAGGAGGTAAGCCTTCAGTGATCGCGCATGGATTTTATACCTTCTGCTGTAGTTCCAGGTTTTTTTCTTAGCAGTTTGTAAAAGCTGCCATACTGAGAAATACAGAAGATTGTTTTGTGGAGCTGATGTGCCTAATCAACTTTGTGTCAACTAGTTTGGGGGTGGCTTGAATGTAACCGACATTCATTCATATGAAAAAGTTACGAAATATAGCTTTAAGGTGATCTTTAAATTCTGGGGATAAAAGAAGAGACACCAGTTAACTGACCTCTCCCAGCGTGCCACCTTCCTCCTGTTGTAGTCCATCAGCTGCTCCATCTTCAGCAGCTGCTCCTCTGGACCCAGCTCTGGAGTCTGGATGTTGTACAGAGGGTGAGCGAACAGCCTATCCAGCTTGGAGAGGCCATCGTCGGGCTCGGACATGCTTTCTTCCAGAGTCCAGTTGGAGAGCTGTGGTGGGGCTAGACCTCCTTGTCTGGGAAGAAGTGTGAGGTTGTTGGGACCGCATGTGCAAAAGCGTTCCGACCCTTGGCCCACACGCCGCAGCTTTGGCAGCAGGATGAAGTAAAGGTCGGCCGAGAAGATGGCAGTGAGGGTCGCGGCCAAGAAAAGACGGTCCCTCCTCATGGTTGCAGCAACAAGAGAGAGAGAGAGAGAGAGGGTGAGAGAAAGTTGTAGCTGAAGAAAAAAATCCTGGCGTGCTTATGTGCTGCCCTGCAGAGCGCGAGGCATCACCTCCAGTCTCTCACACACAGAGAGGCTAGAGGCATAGGCAAGTCAGAAGGTTCGTCCAGGTCTCTCTCTCTCTCTCTCTCTTCTCTATCTGTGTGTATCAGTCTGTTCTTCCAGCCTCACTTCTCCTCCTCCTTCTCCTCCTCCTTCTTACTTGGCAGTGAGTGAAGAAAGAGCCAAGCCGAGCCGAGAGTGAAGCATGTGTTCGCAACAGTCACTGACAGTTTTGGCTGCTTTCAGGGACCTGCTGCTCTGAGGATGAGAGAGAAAGAGAGAGTGTAGTGTGTGTGTGTGTGTAAATGACAGGTTTAGTAGATTTATGGCGTAATGAGGGCGTAGAAAACACACCCTCTCAGGGAAGGGAGGGGGTTAAAGCAGAAGTCCTCGTGTTACGTTGTGCAGTCTTCCCTCCTAAACTATTGGAGAGAAGATTGTGAGTGTGCAGATGTATACAGGTGTTTCTGTAAAAGTGCATGAGTGGGTGACTTGCCTTTGACATCCCTTTCTTTGGTCCGGGGGAAGGCGTGGAGACCATATTCCCCTCCTGTCTTTCTGGGTGTCTGTCATCTTCCAGTCTCCTCGTCAATAAGGACTCTGCTTTAAACCTTCATCCTTCTTTGCTTATCTGTCCTCTTTACTACCTCTCTCCTTCCTTCACTTGTACCATTTTTTCTGTCTTTGCCACGGAGCTCCGTTCTGTTTCGCTGCAGGCAAAAAATTCCCAGCTGCACTCTCCTTCCTTCCTTACTTCCTGCAGTAGTTCCCACACACATGAACCCCTCACTCTCTCCCTGTCAGGCTGATCTACAGGGTTCAGAAAAAGGCAGTGCTGGCAAATGTAAAAGCTTCTTGCATAACTTCAAATGAGCGATCACGCAGGGGGGAAGAAGAAAAAAAGAAAAAAAACTACCCACCTCCCCTCATGCACAAGCCACCTTTTCTTTGCTCCAATAGTGAAAACATACAGTGTATACATTAAGATCGCTGCCTGTTGCCTGTTTTGGCTCTAAAAGCCCTAAGCAGCTTTAGGCTGAAGCAATGATGAAGATATTGCAGGGCTTTTTCCCAGCCTGCATCTGCGCTGTTGTGGCTCTGGTATTTTGGAACATCTGCTGTTGGTGTGTGTGTGTGTGTGTGTGTGTGTGTGTGTGTGTGTGTGTGTGTGTGTGTGTGTGTGTGTGTGTGTGTGTATGTGTGTGAATGTGTGTATGTGTTATCAATTACTGGGAGTTGTTCTCCTGAGTGTTTCACTCTCTGAAAAGAAATTAGCAAAAGGAAGCCTTAATGTGCCATTTTGCTAGATGCGCACACACACACACACACACACACACACACACACACACACACACACACACACACACACACACACACACACACACACACACACACACACACACACACACACACACACACACACACACACACACACACACACACACACACACACACACACACACACACACACACACACACACACACACACGCTATATACAAAAATAAAGCCATGCGAAACAGTTGTTTTACA
This sequence comes from Ammodytes marinus, assembly GCF_949987685.1. Classification (NCBI taxonomy): domain Eukaryota; kingdom Metazoa; phylum Chordata; class Actinopteri; order Uranoscopiformes; family Ammodytidae; genus Ammodytes; species Ammodytes marinus. The sequence continues at coordinate 14,461,102 of NC_137224.1, read as the reverse complement.
CACACACACACAGTGAGACCGGAGACCACAGTTACAAAAACAAAAAGAGAGGCTTTTGTTGTTCTTTGGCCCCAAATGCATGCTGTAAGAATCATCTGCATTTAGAGAAGCCACTTTTTTCACAACTGAATTTGCTTTCTATTTTCAGTTTCTGTTGCCACTACTTGGTCTCTCCAAACTCTATTTTCGAACAGACTTTTGAGGCAAAACGTCCCACAACTAAAAGGCGCCAAAAGACCCTCAGCGACAACAGAATTGAGAATTGCACCAATATGTAATTAAGTTTTTATTCCACTGCACACACAAAAAAGATGAAGGGGTTAAGATATGTTATTTTGGTTGAACATGTAACCACATTAAATCAAACAGACAGAATATATTTCTCACAACATAATTCATTTGGTGGTATTTGGTAATGCTATGCTGCCTTGCATATGCCTGAGGGGGCAAACGTGCAGTCTTGATGACTGGCCCTGTTTTATCACAGCTGTGTGTCTGTTTGTATTTATCCCAGAGATGCAAACCTATGAAAAGGGCTACTCGTTCGCTTCCTCCCCCGCTAAAACCCCTCAGACTGGTACTTAAAATAACCCTTTTGTTTTTCTAGGGATGAGCAAAGCAAATGCATGCTGCTGAGAAGGCGCGAAATGTGAAAATGGAACGAAAACAGAGCAAAAATAGGGCATTGAGCCTGGTGTCGCCAATTTTTATATGCAATTCAGCAGAACCGCGATGATAAGTACAGGGTGTGTTGTGTCGAGATAAGTGGGTGAGATGGCTTGGATGTCTAGCCTACATGTTTCTGGTCTGACGTATCAGGTGATTTCACACTGCAGGTAAAAAGAACGACAACAATTGTGGTAATGTGAAGCTGCTGTTTCACACGCACAAGGGAAACACGGCATAACAATGAATTGAAAAGACCAGTTATAGTTAATCACTTTGGAAAATGCTCTTAGCTTCATTTAGCTTAGCATAAAGACTTAAAAAACAGGGAAACGGCTAGCAAGTAACAGAATGTTTGTCTATATGCCGGACAGGTTTTATGCACAGTAACTTCCGGTAAATAGATGGGTGCATGCCAACTTCACTGTGCCAACAAGTCTCCAGAAATAAATAGCACAGAGAGAACAATATAACAACCTGCAACGTGTCGTCAGTCATGGTGTCTGGTTTAAACCAAATATTAAACAAACAAGATAGAACGTGTCCATAAGTCTGTTTTCCAGGTGCTGGAAGGTAGATTTTTTAGCTGTTTCCCCGATATCCAGTGCTTTTGATAAACTTAATCAAGCTAATTGGCTATAGGCTGTAACGTCATATTTACTGCACAAACATGAGAGTGGTATCAATTAAATTTAAAAAAAGAGGATTATCCAAAATGTTGAACTTCTTTGGAGTTGGTTAGTTCACATGCAATTTGGGTGGCATTCTTTTTGAACAGCAGAACCGGCTATTCAACCGGCTATTAGCTATCTCATACTGTGTGTGTGAACAAGCCGACAGGTGGTACCAATCTTCTTTGCACGACATTGTGCATATACGACTGTTACCCATAATGCAAGAGAAAAAGAAAGTGTGACGGGAAAAAAAGTATACAGCACAGAGAAGACAGTTAAAAACAGTATGAACAATGTCATTCAGAAGTTTGTCCGGTGCAGTGTGTAAATCCCATGCAGTTTTGAAAAGGAAAAAAATACCGATACTGCAGTGCCAGCTCAGTGTTCATATGACTTCTTTACACAGAGACAGTGTCATGGCGACTTCATAAAATGGGAGGGCAGCCGCAGCTTTCATGTCTGCATCTTCGTTTATATCTGATTTGACAGGTAGGAGGCAAACTTGTCCTTCAAGATGAGTCTGTTTTGCTGCCAGTCAGACTCTGATTCTGCCCCCAGGGGATTGTGGGTAAATCTTTAAAAGAAGGCATCTCTTGGAATATGAAGGAATATGAGTTTTAAGAGCGAGAGAGAGCGAGAGAGAGAGAGAGAGAGGAAAATGAAGGCTTTTAAGCTCCAGGTTCAGAAACCAACTTTCGTAAATATGGAGCAACATATGGAGTTAACACAGACAGCAAACATCTAAAGCAGCGAGATGGATCAAAGTCCACAGTCTTTTTTAGGAAAGACATGCACCCGAATGATAGAAATCTGTTTTTTTTCTCATCAAATGTATCTGAAATAGAATGTTGGCATTGCTCTTTTATCCCTCTTTCATTATCCCTTCCCATCGATACAACTTGTTTTGGGTCAGCTTCAAACTGACCGTGGAGAGCTCACAGCCACAGCGCCCGGACTAAAGGAAGTGGTGCTGCGCCCTCACATTCCTCCAGAATTGATCGAGCCCTTTATATGGTCGCATCCGCTGACCAGTGTTTCATATGCTGGCCACTACTGGATGTCTGCAAACCTAGACTACCACCGACGAAAACAACAAACACTCCTACTGTGGAGTCTGGGAAAAACACAGTCATTGCCAGCAGCGAAGAGAAGAGCATTTTGAAAAAAGTCAGAGTCACATTATATGGCGTCACGAGCCACAATAACAGGATATGCTAAAATAGAATTGATTTCTGACAGATTTTGCAACCTTTTTGACCGGGCCCGGCTAGCTGTTTCACCGTTCTAGTTACTCCGCTGTTTTGCTTAGAGCAACCTTTGATGGCAAGACTGCAGTAGGTCACTGCATCTTGCCAAAAAATACAGTAGTCTGACACAAAGAAACGCCAAATTTACATTGTTTTAATTAAGTTATTTGCAGGGATTAAATATACAAGAATGTGGCAATTAGGGAGGTTAAGCTGTTCCATTAGGTTGGCTATGTTTTCTCTGGACAAAGCGTGGAAGCCTTTGTGCTAAGCTAATTGGCTGCTTATCTATCTTCTTATCTAACGGACGGCAAGGCAGCAAATAAGCACATTTACCAAAATGTTGAACGGAAAAAAATAAAACACATTTCTCCTATTGCAGTCAGTCACTGGGCATCAACAGAACATAAATATTTGGTATTCATCAAACCAGAAGGAGTAGGAAAGAAAGCAAAGCAATGGATAATCAGTGCAAAATTCCCCTGCAGGAACAGAGTGTGATCTGGTGAAAAAACAGCCCATAAACAGTTTTGCAGATTGCTGGTGCAGATGTCGTCAAACAGACTTCTCCTCTGGTGACACTGAGCTACCGTAAGGCAGAAGTCCTCACACAGATACTGACACACACAGACGCAGCAGCAATGGTTGTACGGATGGATGTGCGTCTGTGTGTGTCTGTGTGTGTGTGTGTGTGTGTGTGTGTTTGTTTGTGTTTGTGTGTGTAGGGGAGGGAAGTAGACAGTTAATTTGAGAATGACAAGTGTGTGTGTGCGTGCGTGCGTGTGTGTGTGTGTGTGCGTGCGTGCGTGCGTGTGCGTGTGTGTGTGAGAGAGTGCTTGCACCTTTAACTGTCCGTCCACAGCGTTTACACTCATCAGCTACTGAATGTGTGTTTGGAGGTTGTCATGGTCTGCTGAGGTTGCTCCTGGACATTCTCTGCTGGTATGGTGGACGAAACTAGAGTGGATGGGAGACGGCAAGGTTACTTTGTGTGTGTGTGTGTGTGTGTGTGTGTAACTATGTCTGCCTGGGTGTGGTTGCTGAGAGAGCACAGCTAATCGCTTATTTTGGCAAGTTCTGAATAAATAGCAGACAGTGGAAAGGAAAGTGTAGGAAATGTCTTGCAGATACACATACCCCACACACATACAAAAACGTTGAGCAGTTGTGCACTTAAATTTTTTTACTCTATATTTTGGCTGGCTTCCGTCTTTGGAGCAGAACATTGCCCAAATGTTCCTGAGCTGAGCTCCACACTCCAGAGGAAGAGAATGTAAAAAATGCTCCGACTATTGACATGATTTAATCAGAGTATCGTGTTTAATTTGCCTGGAAGGCCATGCTGACCTGTGTGCATGGTATAGCCCTTTTTTATGACCATCTGCAGCGGCAGATGCACGCACCACCCGTACACATGTGTATAAAAATTCTGACCAAAATGGTAATTACTGGATGGGACATTCCCAGTGCACAGCCAAATGTAACTGGGTCAGGGAGAGGCCATCTCGCTTTATTTGTGTATACATATACCCTGTGTGTGTGTGTGTGTGTGTGTGTGTGTGTGTGTGTGTAGCACCTCAAAACACCTGTTGACTGAAGGGTTACCTGCAGAAAAGCGTTGTTCCTGTGATGTTTGGCCCTTGTTGTTGGTGGTGGGGTCTGGTACTTGACTTTTGACCGTAACTCCCGTTTCATGGCTTTCAGTCCTTTCCTCTGTCAGTTCTTTCCGTGCTTTCCTACAGATGTCAGAACGAAGGGAATTAACTTGTGCAAACACACAGCTGTTTACTTTAGATAAGACATGTTTCCCAATTGTGTTCATGTCACTGAACTACACACAGGACTTAGATCAGTGATCTCTGGCAGATGATATTTTGTCATAGAGTCCTCTTATCTGCATGAGTGTCTGTTAGATTTGATGTAAACCAGAACTGTAGCAGTTCTCCACTTCTGTGGTGTAGTTGGCCTGCACTTGAGTACTCTGCGTGCTTCTGTGTGTGTGTTTGTCAGTCAGGGTGTATGGGCTTTATCTGGTAAATTAAAACTGACAAAAAAACTATGGAAGATCGGAACTTCATGAATTTGCGATTTTGCACTGAATGGCTGTTCAGAAGGCATCCAAATGGTTCGCAACATTTGTGGTGAAATGATTATGATCATGTGGAATTCTCTGATGCAAATTTGAGATGTTTGCATTTATGTTAACTTATGCATGATGTTGCAGTTATGCATCGCCAAAAGAAGACTTTGAGACTACCGCCATCCTAGCAGCTCAATAAGGGCGTAGCCTACTTAGGCACACAGCTTTGTGATTATAATGTGAGCATGCTAACATGCTTTCAATAACAATGCTAACAGTTGATGTTAAGTAGGAATATGTTTATTCTCTACCACTCTTACTTTCACTTGTTAGCATGCTTACTTTAGCTAATTACCACTAAACACAAAGTGCAGCTGAGGCTGATGGGAATAAGTGGTCCGGGTATTTGGCCATAAACCAAGTATCCAACAAAGTGAAATTTTTGACCTGACAATGGAACTAGATGAAAATTGAAGGGACCCAATAAAGCTACCACAATTAATTCTGTTGGAGCATTATTTGTCTGTATCAAATATTATGGCCACCCATCCAATAGTTGTAGAGCTATTTCATCCTACACCAAATTAATGCACCGACCAACCAACATGGCAATCCCTAGAAGACCTGTATTATACAGCTCTTATGTAATAGCGTCAGCAGAGACTGATGTGTTCTATAGCGCCCTACTATTGGCCAATCAGAAGCCCCCAAAGGCAGTGACAGACAGAGTAGGGCAGAAAAGTTGATGTGAAGAATACCACCAACTTTTTCTCTCTAACTCTTTCCCATCAACAAACGCATAAAAACTAAATCACCATAAACAATAATTCAAAATTCAGTCAAATAAACCCCATG
>NC_137224.1:14358080-14450580 GCF_949987685.1 Ammodytes marinus | reverse complement strand
GTATCCGGTCGCCAGCTGTCTCAGCGTGGGGTTGTACAGAGCACAGGAGAGGCCGGGACTACTTTCAATCTTTGGTCCATTCTCCGTCAGCCAACCGCCCCCTCCTCTCCTTGTTTCTGCCAGACCGAGCAGTGCCAGGTAATCTCTGCAGCCCACCACTAAATGAGACTCAGAGGGATGAGGAGGGCTCATCAGCAGCAGCAGGGGGAAGTTGCCATGTTCTGGGATTCGACCCGGCTGCTGACAGGGGAACTGCAGGCGGACGGTTCTCAGACAATGTTGGCTGGAAATGTCCCAAACCCTCAGTTCCTGAACAAAGGAACCGACAACAGTTCATTAAAGGTGGAGTCAGTGATATCTGTGGAACGCTTGTTGTCAAAATCACTTTTTTGTCAAAATCAGTGAAGCACTCCAGACGAACCACTACCTGTCCGTACTGTGTGTATGCTGACAAGAAATTTGGTGTTAATACACAGCCTAGGCTCTGTAAGCTGGTATGTAAACAAAGCTAATCAAAGCTATTAAACATGCATATTCACAGAGCTTAACTGTATATTAACCCCAAAATTATTTTCAGGACACACACTTTACGCCCAGGAAAAGTGATTTTGACAACTAGTTCAGAATCGCTGACTACACCTTTAACTAGTCAATAAAGAATCTCTTGTGTGATGATATACCAGGAAAAAAGATAACAATCAAAATAGGATTTTATTTGATAAACAAGTTTCACACATACGCAGAGCCATTGTCAATCATTAATGACTCACAGCATCTCTGGAGTAGCTGATGATCTGCCCAACAGGTTGATAGATTACAACATCGAGTACAGTGGTGCGGTGACCCAGCAGCGTAGCTACAGGTTGTGTGGTCACAAACCGAGTCCACATTCGTACGGCACGGTCACAACCCCCTGTGACCATCAACTGTAGAGATGCATTGTAGTCAAAACATTTCGCCCCCTGAAATGACAAAACCAAAAGAAAACAATGGCTAAATGGAATATGTTGCGTTGTACTGGTGTTGAATACCACTCCCATTTCTATCAATTCAGCTGGTGTAAATTAGTTTGTGTCTGGGAGTTTTAAAGGGGTTGCTTCATTGTTAAAACGTCCAGACAGTTAACTGGGTTATAAAATGAGTGCACTAGTTAAAAAAAACCCAATTTGGAATTACAGGAAGCATCACCACCCAGTTTAATAATGTTGTGTGCGACAGCATTACTTCTGTTCTCCACAGTCAGTGACGCTGTCCGCCTCTGCATACTAGGCAGGAATCAACTCGAGGAACATGTAGCTTACCCTGACTCACATCTCGTGTTTGTTCTTCTAGATATATCTGGCTTGGGATAATTCCCTGATTGGTTTATTACGTAATATAGTATTTGCCACGTAAGGAAAGTCAATACTATAAAAGCAATGTCTCTACAATTACAGGTTGAAAAGGCGTTGCATTTGACACAACACAGTCAGGTCAGTGTCACCCAGACCAGAGTACTGTGACCGACACATGTCAATCTGACCTGGATACACATCAGAAGTAAAAGCTTTTTGCTCTCTTACATTTTATTTGGTCATACTACTGCTTAAAGAGGAATTCATCTCTAGAAATAAACCTTGACTGCATAAAATCGTACTACATGTTAAAGAGTGCTGATCTCAATAATATGAAAAGCTGTGATTTTGATTCCATCATTATCCAAGTATACCCTCAATTAAATGTACCTTAAGCTATAGGGCGTAACTTATGTTGCCCCCATGAGGAATTCTGAGTAATTACAACAACACTGTCAGCACATCTACATGAGGTAAGCGTTTGGTGAATGCACATGAATTTGATACCTTCTGCTGTACATCCGGTTTGTCGGATTAGGCAAAACCACACCATGAAGTCAGTTACCTGCTGAAATTTCCAAATATAAGGCTCCTGCTTCAGTGTCAAATTCATAAAGACTACCGAGGTGGTGTCACTTTCCGATGATGTCATGATGACTTTGGTGCTTGGCTCAAACATCACTCTGTTGATTGGTTCCTGGTGGATGTTGGGAATGTGACGGTAGGAGACCATATCGCTGTGTTCGACGAGGTCCTGTTATGAATGGTGAACAATAAAGGTTCAAGTTATGTTTATGAAACTATAGCAAGAATCATCAAGTTTCTGTCACTGCTGCATGCATGACACATTTATCTGCAAGAACCACACATGGAACTCGATAGTTGATTAGACAAGGCCAAGCTTACCGGAAAAAAGATCCTCTGTGGGCCACTGCGGTCTCTCTTGGACGGGTTCTTGAAAAGACCTTTGTATGGGTTCAGGAACCACATGAGGTGGACTCCTCCTTTTTCATCCCCCAATAGCAGCAGCGAGGGTCGCTCTGGACACTTGGAGGGAGACACCACATGGCTAAAAGTCCTTTTGGGGTTTGTCCAGTTGCAATGCATTTTTCATTGGAATAGTGGTCTTACCTGAACATCATGCCAGTAACAGAGAGCAGTCGGGACACTGCGAAACCCTTGAAGCAATGACATAAACCAAGACTTAACATATGAATTTTTTGAAAAGTAGTTGATTTGTATTGGTGACAAGTTCAGTTTAATACAATTTAGTAGGTGTAAGCAATCAAGTATACCGAACAGGTGGACGTCCTCAAATACATTGGCCGTAGAGACATTGACAAAGTGCAAATCCCTGCAGTCTGTCGCTATGGCAACCTTGTGAACGTTGCCCAGATAGATGGCATCAGTGGTCCAGCCTCTAAATCTCCTCGTGTTGGCCACTTCCTCTGTTGGGTCTCCAGCAAGCTGCATTATACAGTATATATATATATATATATAGAATATAAAGATGCGTGAGTGTCTTCAGCCTTGTGGATGTAAAAGTACCATTAGGTGACTCACCCCTAGACTTTTGAGGATGTGTAGGCCGCTATTCCAGACAGTGATCTGACCCCCCTTACTGACACTTAAATAGCGCAGTGGAGGTGGATGGGAAACAGCAACCACTCTCACCGTTGGCTCCCTCTGCAGAGGAATGAGTTCAAGTATTAAAAACAAAAACTATTAGAAGAATTAAAGTGTCACTGTTTGAAAAAAAACATGCATGATTTAAGTATGTAAAAGAAAATTAGCAAATGGAGAACAGAAACATACTGCAGGCAATAAGTATCAACATGCTTCCGCCTTCTTGATAGCATTAGCATCTTTATTCAGTACCATATGAAAAAATGACTGAAAATGTATGATATGTTTCCTAATCTTTTATTGATTGTACTAATCTGAGTGAAGGATTTGACTGACTCTGATGATCAATAAAGAAAGAAACATGGAGCCCCCCTTTAAATATATTCTATGTTGCTTGTTTTGGTTGCTGCCAACTTCAAAGGAGAAAAGCTGTCTTTTTATCTTGCTAACGTTAAACTACCTCACCAGGGATAATTGCTATCTTTGTTAGACAGCCTTTTGGAAGAAGGCATTTATCGTGTTAGCAGAGCTTTTCTGTTAAACAAATTGAGAGTTGGTTAAAATTCAAAATCCCGGTCAGTTTTATCTCCTCTTATGACATCATTAGGGGAGAAGCCACAAGCCCCCACAGTAATAACCTTACATTCAAGCGACATAATGATTTGTGATTGGGCTTTATAAATACAATTCACTCCTACATTGCAAAGATGCACCCTTCTTTACATTTGACCGGGATTTAGCCCTGCGGATCCCTACCTTGTTGTGGGAACAGTGTCTGATCTGAGGCTGGGAGTCTATGAGAGCTGCTCTGGGGAAGGAGGCACGCTCTCTCTCAGTGTACTCCAGAAGCAGGTAGGAACACAACTGCTGCCACTTTACCTGCCCGCTACAGCTGATATCTACCTGGATGTGAAACAGGTAAAAGTGTTCACTCACAGTGTGGTCTCATTATCATCTGGATCCATTCAAAAATTAAACTTGGCTTTGTGAGTTTATGCTGTTGCTACAGGTGCTGTATGAAAACTGTAACATGGACTTTACATGTATCAGTAGTTTCGCAATGACATCTCTTTTATTTATCCTTACCTCACCAAAGAATCTCTCAACCCATGTGTCCTCAACATCAGGACCAACCACAGACCGCAGGACATCCCCAAACTCTTCCAACTTCATTCCGCGCTCTTCATTTCTTCCTCTGTTCCTTCCACTCCTCCTTATCGGCTTGTTTTCATGTAGCTGTGCTCCAGCTTTTAGATGGGTAAATGCATTTCTCAGGAGCTGCAGGTGCTCGGGGCTCAGTTTCTCTGCAGGGCTGACTCCGCATGCTGGATCACTGCAGAGCGGACCACATGGATGTAGTCACAATTTGTGAAGAATTTTTTACAGTTTTGAATAAGTCAATCATCAAGAGAACAACAGTCAAGGATTCCACAGCTGCAATCATTCTAGATTCATCCAAAATTTTCATCAGTTTTTGGATTGAGTGGTACCAGTACAATCTATTTTGAGTTATTCTTACAGAAGTTATAAGATTAGGAATATAACTCTCATAGTTTTAGTTTTTTTTAGTTTAAGTTTAATAAAGGAAGCCCCTGAACCAGATTCTCTGCTGGAATGTGTGTGCAGGTTTACAGAGGGATCGAAGCATGCGATACATTATCATTAAGGACCAACTAAGTGAAGACACTGTGCCCACTGCCAAGAACTGAAGCCAAATCAACCAGGGACAATTTGGAATCTGGTCATACATGAATGAATGCACCGCCCCCAAGTGGCAGCATCAGGGCAACACACTACTGAAGTTTTAAAATCACATTCTTAAGTCTCATAATCTGAGACATACAATGATGAATGTGAATAGCTGAACAGAACAGTTGGTCTTAATGTGTGTGCTTGCTAAATGTTTCCAATTGGAAATAAGGAATGGGGCGGGGGGGTTAAAAAGATCAAAGTATTCCTCGCCACCACCAGCTTTTGTGTGGACCTGTCGCTCGGGGAGACTACAAGCTGCAAGTCTCAGCATTAGGAGCTCTTTTGCATGTCCATCAAGAGACACGCATTAGTGGTCCTTATCATACACAGTTCTCACAGCAAACCAGTACCAGTGTTACCCTAAAATGATTAATTGGTAAAAGTGCATTTGTTTGCAGAGAAAAGGAGTGGGAAAAGGCAGATGTATCTGAAAGAGTTGATAAAACTGATTCCAGGAAAATCTGTGAATTTTTAACCGAGGACATGCAAAGTACAACTCCGTAACAGACTTGACATACAGTATGTTAATGTTATGGAAGGATGGATGAAGGGTTGGATTATGGATAAAGAAGAAAATTATTTTTTTTAAAACTCACCAAAGCCTGCTGTGAGGCACCTCTGTCTCATAAGGCACCCATGGATTTGTATTGCTTCTTATGGTATCCATAGCGATAGCCTCACTGTTTGAACCCTACTTTAAAAAAGTCTCCCAAACAACAGACACAGTTCTTAATCCAGATTGCTCATTGTTTCAAGTTTTTAAGATCCAGATTATGGAGAAAAGCAAAAATGCAGCCCACCACAAGTTCCACTTCAAAAGCTCTGAAGCTGATGTGAGATCCTCGCTACGCTTTAGGTCTTAACACGCAGGCCCTTCGTTTCCATCCCTTCCTCTGTCTTTTCCGGCCAACATGATTTGCTCCAACAGAGCTTCTTATAAGGAAGGAATGTCCAGGTCCAAGGATCAATAAGCCATCCGTCACACAAGTGTTTGACCACTCTGAGAGGGGGAAGAGTCAACACATCACTGGTTAGAAGACCGTGGTGGGGAGGGGAAAGTTTTCTGAAATAACTGCAAGTCTGCTGGGGGTAACAGAGCCAGACAGACCCCACAGACAAGCCCTCTGTGGATTAATCATTTAACGAGGCAGAGTTATTCAGGAACAAGGAGGGTTGAGATAAGTTACTTTTTCACAAGGGCAGTTGAGCTGTTCTAGCATAACTGGGCATAAAGCAGAAATCCTAGTTATTTAATTTCAAATTAGCCTATTGCAAATTGTTTATAATGTGAAAAAGAAAAAAAAGGCAACAATATTGTTCATTATTGCCAGGCAACCCACAGCACTTTTGCTTACTATGTCGAAGAGTATGAGCTGATCCAGAGTGGACTCCCACTACACTCAACGAAGGTACCCAGACCCCAGTGGAGTCTGGTCTGCTGGGTACTTCCTTTCACCTGGTCTAATAATAGACCAACACACATTGTTGCACTGTTATACTGTAAGTGGCTCAAATATGTATAGGATCAATCTGATATATAATTCAACACACAGTAACGGACAGTAGATAATACTTGGCCAACTATCGTACATCTTTTCCACATCATGTTTCAACTCATTATGGTAAAAAGTGAAACTAATGAAATTAATGAGTTGGAAAGGCTTCCATGTTTCCCTTTCACAGCAGCATCTGTCATGACAATAATGTAATCAGTATCATGTACGTTGCCACCACTTGGCAGGTGACATGTTGCTCAGCATAACTGTACATTTTGCAGTATTTAGCTGTTTTTGCCATGATGTAAGTAGGCTGGAACATAAATGTATCCACAATGATATACATATTAAAAATACTGCAAAAAATTATGGTCACGAGGACAACCAGTTGTAAGCAGGATCTTCAGTACCTGGCTAGAGAAAGAAAACAACATATCTGCTGACTTGAGGAGAACTAACAAGTTCTAAGTAAAAGTTTTTAAAAAAACAATGTAGAAATATTAGTCCAAAAGTTTTAACATTACAATACTTACAGTAAAAGCTTGAGGTTTTGGTTGAAATGTGTCCCTCTTTACGCAATGCTATTCAGACATGTTCTGATGTTAGCCTATTTAGGAAAGAGTCATTTGAGGCTGGCACGTGCCCCAACTTTCTTGACCGGCCCCAGTGTCAACTCTCAAATATTCACATTATTGTAAAGTGTTACCCACGTTGCCTATTTCAGTTCTTCACCTCTGTATAGTTTGTGTTCTGGCATTTCCACCAGCTGCACACACACACGATGGCAGCAGCAGCTCACCGCTCTCGCTCTCGGTAATTCCACACCCGTGACCCGCCTTCATTTGCCTCCCTTTCAGAAAATAGACGTCCCCAGCCCTGCCCTGTGTACTGCTCTAGTGATGGGGCAGTGAGGATGAGGCACGACGGTCCCGTGTAGACTTTATGTTTTTTTCAACTTTTCTTTTTTAGTTTGGGGTTTTCTTTTGTCTGTTTGCAGCCATGTTGCGGGTTAAAGTAGAATCGGCTAAAGATCTGCCAAAGAAGACATTTGGCACTCCTGATCCAATAGTCTCTGTGATTTTTAAAGGTAAGTCTCACTTTAAAGGCGTTACAAAGTTTTTTATCGTGTATAGTTGACGGAAAAAACACTTAAAGTAAGCCTATGTCTTTATTAATCAATTGAGTCACTTAGGCTATCTTCTATGACGTCATATATGGTATATAATGGTTTTGCTATATGTAGAGATATGGAAGCCCATACCAACAAAACAACTTTACAGATATACATATATATGCTGTTCTTTAGATTTATTGTGCTTATGCAGCAATTGAAGGCCAAATTCTCCATTCAAAATTTATAAAGCTTAGGCTTCAAGTGCCAGTGTGGTCCATTCAAATGCAAATTAATTTAATCAAGATACGCTGTATTGCACAATTTAAGACTTTCCCGACATGTCGCAGCAATTCCAAGTTGCACAGGCAGCCAACTTGGTGGGGACCTTGCTTGAACCTGTTGGATATGGTCTGTAAATATTGGCTCTGATAGGACAAAAAAATAAATAAAAGAAGGCTGTGATGAAATTGGAAGACAAGTTATGAACTGTTGGAGAATTATCCTTCAGCTGCTGCACTACAGTGATATCGGACTCAGTTTTGCATCACACAGTGGTATTTCCCCCTGAAGAGGAAAAGGTCTTGCCAATCAGCCCTATTGCTCTCAGCTGTTTTCTTCCATGCATGTCACCATAATCACCCACAGGTGTGGCAGCTTCTCTCTTTTTTCCTGCTTCCCCTGAAAAGGTCAACTGCAGCCCACCAACCCTGCTCTTGTCATAACGGTGGTGTTTATTATTAAAAAAAATAATATAATCCAGCAATTCACCTTTTGCAAGCAACACCGTCTGTCCGTCCACATCTTGAGAAGTCTTGTTGCACACAGTGTTTTAATACTGCAATATGTGGACAAAGTATAAGCTGGTGTTTTATTCCTAAATGAGTGTCCAAAAAAAACTCCACTCACAATATTATTTCACTTTGCAGGTGAGAAGAAGAAAACAAAATCGATTGACAGCGAGCTGAATCCTGTATGGAATGAGGTACATTTCCATTACATGCTGCATACGTATATACACATCCACTTCATGTAGCATGACTTATCCATAGTGACTTACAATCAGTGCATTCCACCATTACACGCACACACAAACATGGTGGAACATCAAGTAAAGGAGGAATGGCTGATTTAATCAAGGATATTCCCTATTTAACTACAGTTCTAGACATCTCATGGTAAATGGACACTGTGACAATCATCATATGACTGTCACAGCATGTTTACAAAGTCATTAGATCGGTGTCTCGCGCCTTGCATCTCCTAACTTAAAAGTCTCAGATACAATGTTGCCTTCTCAGGACATTACATCAGCTGAAGGTAAGCCTATCATAACTCTTGTTCTTTGTGTGCCCCTCATCTTGTCTCGCAGGTGCTTGAGTTTGACCTGAAGGGTGCCGGCCTGGACTCGAGCTCCTACATAGACGTGGTTGTGAAAGACTACGAAACCATTGGGCCACATAAGTAAGTGCGATGGAGCCAGAGCTCACTGTTAGCTTTTTGGCTTTGTGCTTTGTGCAATAGACAGGATGACAGTCCTGAATCACAGTGCAAACATCTTCTTGTCCCAACTAAGAACTCCTGAGGAATTAGTCAGACAGCATGTTTCTTTGTTTTATTATTTAAGTTATTCAGATACAACCCAGAGGCAGTCCAACATTAGCGGCAGTTAAGTTACTTGGAATAAAAACAGTTATTTAAAAAACTGCATTAACAAGTAATGCAAGTTAGATATTTTCACAGCAATCCAGTGTTTGTGTTATGGAGCTGTCTGCCTCTGCCCCCTCACACCCTGCTTGCCATGCTGAGACTTGCTGGCCTGTGTGTGGGATGATAGATTAGGCAACCAGTGGATGGATGAATTGCTATTTGTTCTCTCTCTCTCTGGGATTTGTGTGGCAACCCCGTCACTGAGGACAGAAAGAAATGCGTTATGTGGCAGCTTTGTCTCCTAAGTTGCTCCCAACACAGCTCAAGGTTGTTGCTTCCAAATAAAACCCAGAATCACATATGGGACCAATCCACACGAACCACAGAGAATGTTTCCTAGACATCTCTAATTACTGCGATCAGAGTCATGTCTGTGCTAAGAAAACAAAGCACATTAAGTTGCATCTGCTTTGTAATTTATGTCAATCTGACCATATTTGCTAGATCTTTTCCCCTGTTCATATGCATTATGCTAGCGAAAGTCTTCCCAGAGCACGGTACAGTCTTAACAGGGGGAGGCACTTTTCAAAAGTGTGTGTGGTTCCAGCACATGAGTCCATGTTAAACTGAGTAATGTTTTCCACTGGGCTGGCCGGTCTGACACACTCCCTAAAGATCTACAACTACACAGCGGTAGCAAGAAAAGGAACTCTCAAATAGTTTTCCAGATGATGTTATGGGAATTCCTTGTTGTTGTGGCAACTAAAGGGGGGAGAAAAAAGGAATAAGTATCTTTGTAACTAATTCGATTTTACAAATGAATTGGAAGCTAGTAGGACAAGGTTTCCCATTATACAGTAAATAGCAGCACAGTCTTGATCATAAGATCTGTCTATAGGTCGTCTCATGAGATTTAATCCAAATGTCTCATTCCCTGAACATTAAGATTTCCATCTCCTTTTGATTTAAATCTGTTTGGGGAAAAACTAAAGCTAATCTACATTTTCCGGTAAAGTATTTTTAGACAGATTAAAACAAGACTTTAACCACAAGCCTCAGCCTTGCTAGCAGCTCGGTGAGGATGTAGCATGCCAGTCAAAAGTATCTGAACAGGAAATTTAGTCAAAGTAGTTCATAGTCAATCAATCATTTCATTTGTAGCTCCTGCTTTGCATGCAAAAGGATGTCGAAATGTAAAAATAAGTTATAGGAATGTAAACCAAAGACTAAGTAGGACTGTAGGATATGCAAGAGCCTTTAAATATTAAACTTCATTAAATAAAGGAATCCACAGCAGGACTGTAGACTTTGTTATTTACATGGTTAGTCATTTTAATAACAGGACAATGAAATGGCCACTGGTTTGGAAAATAAAAACAGGGTCAGATTCTTCATTCCAATGTTGCTGGAAAAAATAATTTCACATCAGAACCTGGAGCTTTGTTTCATTTCCTGTCTTATGAAAAGCTGAGTCAGGCATCAGTGGGTCCATCCAAATATTTCTCCTCTGTTTATGTCAAATATTAGTCTTGCATTTCTTAGGACTCTGTTAATAAAATATGAGGCAATAGCAATAATCAGTGTGCTGCGTTTGCTGATTTCACACCATAGTAACAGATATGAGACTGGCTGGCTCTATCGTCATACTCATCCATCATAACAGATCTGTGAAAGAATATTATTTATGACGGAGACGGGAAGGGTGTTAACTTTTGGCTTTCAACTTGTGTTGAAAATCACTCCTTTCCTTTTGCTGATAGATGACGATCATAGTTATTTGGTTTGGATAAGAAATTCTTACCAGGGGGCATGGAAAGGCCAACATATACAGTATCTCACAAAAGTGAGTACACCCCTTACATTTGCCCTATATAAAAAATAAATCATTTATGACTAATCTGTAGGCAAGAAGGGTGCTCCTGTCGGCTGACAAAGGGGAAAACTATCTCATCCAATAATAACGGCATACCAGTACATTTCCCCCTGTCTGTGAGCAATTGGACAGCTGTGATGGGATGTTTCCCTGTGACTCACTCTGTTTTGGTCACTGCACCTTGTGTTTACATGGAAAACAATGGGGTCAGTCAAACCACGACTTCCATATTCCGTTCACAATATAGGCTACACAGCACTGGGCTGTAACAGCTGCCCACCAGCTTATGGAAGATCTTCAGGCCAGAGCCACTGCTAGTCAGGCTTTTGATGGCATACAAGTTGCAAACTTAATATCTGAGAATAACACAAGCATTGCTGGTCAATAAGTTGAATTTGAGGCTGCATAGTGCATACCAGTTTTATGAAGTCACTGACTCCCTGGAGAATCCCTGTGTCAGCCCTCCTTTCTGATGTAGTACTGAGTGCAGCCAAATATCTCCTCCCAACAAAACTCTGTCCCAACTGCTTGTGTAGTGACCTAACATGTAGGTAACTTGATATGCAATTATCTTGTCTGAGTAATTATATTATTGTTTTATACATTTTCCTTCAAGGCCATGTAAAGTTTCTGCCAATGTGGAAAATTACATACACTGTATTTAGAAATTTTGGGTCCAAACGAAAGCTCAAAGTTCTTGCTTGCCTTGGATGTATCAGTTTTAGATCCCCAAATGGTGTCAAGTGTCCACAGTGAGTAACATTTCTGTATTGGGAAAAAATAAGGATTTGTTAACAAACGTGTAGTGACTTTTACGTTTCAAGTCTAAAGCCCTCAAAGCAATATTTCAACTTCATCTGTGTCCTTTAGCTGCAGCCTACTGACACACACTTGAATAATTTGCTTTTTCTTCTGGCTCATTAAAATGTTAATGATTACTTCACTTCTCAAGAAATCAGTTTGTCATTTTCATGTTCAGTCACACATTCACAGAGGCAAATTGCTTTGGAACTACTTCTACAGTTTACTGTGCTCCTGCTACTAGTCTAAGTGTATTTATACAGTAGAGATAACGTCTTTGTCCTCAGGAAGTTCCTTTGATTTTCAGCCATGGCTGATGAGAAGACAATTTCCGAATAGCCCATTTTAGTTCCAAGTGGCAATTCTGGGTCTAGATTTTACCATGTGACAGTGTTTTAAGAAGACTTAATTTAACCCTATTGTTATTTGACCATTGAACAAATAACAGGAAGTCTGGTTTGAGCAATTCCAAAATCCACCTGCTTCTGTTGCTCATAGCTGGAATTCAAATGACCCTCAAAATGGAAGAAGTAGTTCATTTCAGTTCCCTTTTGTGTGAAGTCAAAGATTATATGAACGCTGGGAATCAGTGGCTGGTAGCTTCTCTGCAGTGTTGACTGTATAATGGCTCATGGGGCGCGTTTGTTTGTCTGAGCAGGCAGGGTTTGTTAGCTCTGGGTGGTGACTTTCTATATGCTACTTTTGTGAAGGTGACTTCACTGAGCACACAGGCAGTGCTTCACTTATGTGTTGTCAGTAACTTGATTACGGATGTATTGGTTGACCAGAACGGCAGCTCTGTTGTGCTCTATTCCATCAGGAAGTCGTATCCTCAAGCAAATTCTACTGCCGTGTAAAACTTCTATATAAGTATCTGGCAGTGTATACAAATTGACTTAAAGCCCATGTAAACCCAAATCCACAAAATCCTTTTCTAATTTGTAATTTGGGAAGTAAGTTGCATGATGGTAAACATCTGAAAAGAGTAAGGCATACTATCCATATCCAAATTAAAGATATTGTCATTTAAGTTTGATAGACTTTACAGAAGTTCGGTTTAAATGAGGCAGGCTATGCTCTGGTTCCTGTGACGCATCAAGTATTTTGAACCAATCACTGCAGTTCTCTGCCCAAACATTCTATAAAAACAATGACTGTTGCCATGGTGATCGTTTGATACGTCCATGCCCTCAGTCCAGTCAAACGGTCTAGACCAGGGGTGTCCAAACTACGGCCCGTGGGGCATTTGCGGCCTGCGGCCGGCTTTTTATTGGCCCGCAGCAGATTTTTTATTTTTCCCCACTAGTGCAGGGGTGTCAAAACTGATTGATTGGCCCGCGGCACATTTTAAAAATATAATGTAATATGGCTCTTTTTAGTTTTTAAATAAGTTAAATGCATTCATTATATTACAGAGAAATATGTCCCATAAAAGAAAAAGAGCACCAAGCCCATCCCAGAGGACCCTGCATAATATTTTATTTTAAATTAATATTATTATGGAAAGTCCATAGCTTCTAATTCATCTGACAGTGTCTCCAAATTATTTTTTCACACAAAATTCTTCAGATTAAGCCTCTAAATTTTACTCTCAAAGTGCCCCAGATTCATGCATTTCACTTTAAAAAGTTAAAAAAAAAAAAATCCCGGGGGGTCCCACTAGCAAGGTTGGGAACTCGGCTGGCTACTATTTTCCCCCTGCTGGTCATTGGAGGCAATAGCAGAAAACACTGGGTGTCTGAAGGCATCTAACAAGTCAATGATTTGGGTACCCTAACATTGGAGAGGGCCCCCTAATCAAATTCTGCTTCGGGCCCCTTGGAGGCTTGGGCCGGCTCTGAGGGGAAATGTGTCTGTTTGATTTGCAAGGAAAGTGTTGCCGTGAGACGGATTACAATTTACGAAGACACTATGAAACTAATCAGAGCAGCTACATGTCCTGATACATGTTATTTTTGCCAAGTGGCCCGGCCCTTCGTAGATTTTTCTGTAGGCTATGTGGCCCTCGGTGAAAAAAGTTTGGACACCCCTGGTCTAGACAGTAAAAGAGCTGTTAACATAATATTTATGAACATTTATTTTCATTCTGATTTTTGTTAAAGCTTTTTGAGACCAACTTTGATATCATATATTGTTTTTTTTTTGTTTGTTTTTTACTTTTTTTTTACTATTTGAGACCAGGTTTCAAGAGGCTTTAAGGCTTCTTTGCTGTGTTTTTCACCAACAGATTCATAGGGTCAACAAAAATCTATTTGAATGACCTCGCCTCAGGTCAAATGAAATCTCTACCATCAAAAAATGTTCCTCTGGACAATGAAAGTGGACAGAATATTGGAGTAAGTTTCTTTCTTTCATTAATCAATAACTATATAACTCACAGAAAGACTTATGTACCTGAAACAAGTGAAATAATAGACCATCCATTCATTTCCTTCCAGGCTACAATCAACATGGTGATTGGCTATACTCCTCCTGGCAATGCTGCACCAAACCCAAATGAAGGAGATTCCACCGTGGATGGTATGTTTGAGTCATTCTTAACAACGTAGCAAATTGCAGTAATGGTTCATTGGCAGTATTAGATTTGATCGGATCATGTTGTTCTTCTGTTGATTTAGGTGGTGAGGAGGGTGATGAGACTGTAACAGATGGGGGCCAAAGTGGCTCTGGAGGCATCTCCTCATCCGGTGCTCAGTCTGCTAACCTCCGCAAGAGGCTGAACAGGGCAAACAGTCGCCACAGACTAGTCGATAAACCTCAGGACTTCCAGGTATATATATTTTTTTTTAAAAACAACTACTGCACATTTTTTTTAAATTGTACACACTGCAGAACAGAACCTGAGGTTATATTTCTGTATTTGCGTTAAGATAAAAGATGCTTATGTTGGATATGTTTGAGGATAAGAAGATCAGAAGCAAGCATGATCTGCATTCCTTTAAATACCAAAGAACTGTACAAACTGATACCGCGATAACTGTGTGCCAGATTCGCGTGCGGATCATCGAGGCCCGTCAGCTGTCGGGCAACAACATCAAACCAGTGGTAAAGGTTAATGTGTGCGGGGATACCCACAGGACAAGGATCAAGAGGGGAAACAACCCCTTCTTTGATGAGGTACTCCTGCTTTGCTCTTTTAGAGCAAGACAAATGACACACATTTGAAATGGAATGAAAATGTGTTCTCTTTCGATTTGGTTAGTCTTGCAATTAAAAAAGGTTTGTCAATAATTTGTTTTTTCGCAGATGTTCTTCTACAACGTCCACATGCTGCCATCAGAGCTGTTTGATAAGCACATCAGCTTTCGGGTTAGTACTCGTATGTTTTGTTTTTTTAAAGTCCGATACGCTGTCATTTTGCCAAATATGATTTAATTTTTGCCCTCCTTTTCCCTGCAGATTTATAATTCCTATTCACTGAGGGCTGATAGTCTCATGGGAGAATTCAAGGTACCTGCTGTAATTTCGTCTTCTCACAATTGTCAGTGTGTACAATGTTGGGGTTGGTTAATGTCAAATCTTGCTTTGGTTCTCTCACACAGTTGGACGTTGGTTATGTCTACGATGAACCAGGTAAGCTTGTACTGAAACCACACATTTGTTTGACATTTACATTTGCTCAGAGAAGGCTGTTGTTTAGCTTGTTGAGGGGGGAGGCTATTATAGCATTACTTTTCAGTTGACCTTATTCGAGTCATTCTGTCCAGAATATGCAATACATGTTGTTATCAAACATTGTAAGTGTTTTTCTCATTTATTGTAAAAGCAACTAGAATAGTTTTTTAAATTAATAGGTCAGAAGACTACTTGTACACTATGTGAATGGTGTCTCTCGTAGTGAAGTCACTGTGAATTAGACACGTTTGACCCCTAACCTACAATTTCCCTCAGCTCTACACAGCTTTTTAGCGTCTTTCAGCTTATTTTGGTTTTTCAACCTACAAATTTACTTTGAGTTAACTTTTACTAGTCACATTTTAGTTTTCAACTGAAATGCTCCAAAGAAACGCTATAACCTGTCCAGCACCAAACAGCAGAGAGACAGTTTAGCAACCAGCTTGTGAACATAGTGGAGCATTTAAGCAGCTATAATGCCGCTTTTTCCTCAAAGTAGGTGGAGACCAATACAAAGATGAAAAAAATAAATATATATCAAAATATACAAAAAGTATTTGCCCAAAAACCATAACAATAAACTAATTGTAAAATTTCAACTAAATGAAAGTCATTTTCTTTTGACCAACTTTTGACTTCATTATTATTCACCTGTACATGCTATCTCATGGTGCTATCTGTATTGATAAAATGTGTCAAATTGCAGCCCACTGTGTCATGAGAAAGTGGCTCCTGTTGAACGACCCAGACGACTCCAGCTCCGGGGCTAAAGGCTACCTTAAAGTCAGCCTCTTCGTAGTGGGGACTGGAGATGAGCCTCCGGTATGTGTGTGTGCGTGTGTGTGTATGTGTGAATGAATGACCACGGCTATCTTTCATGCATAACTCTCACTGGTGCCGGTTGCTTCCTCATGTAAATGTGCTGCAGATGCCCATCGCTATCTCTCACAAACTATTCTCTGTACTTCATAACTGTATAGGCAGAGAAGAGGGAGTCAAACTCTGACGAGGATGACATCGAGAGCAATCTCCTACTGCCGGCCGGTGTGACCATGCGATGGGCCACCCTGTCACTGAAGGTGTTCAGAGCTGAGGACGTTCCCCAGAGTAAGATGAGCTGTCGAGATTATTTTATATTTGTAACATATGTAAATGGTCATGGAAACCACATATTACATAACAAAAATACTGCTTCACGCAAACGCTAAACTGAAGTTAAAGTTGGAGTCAGAGATTCTGGAGAATGCTTGTTGTCAAAATCTGTGAATATCTCCTCACGATCAGCGACCTGCACCTACTGTGTATGTGTACTAGGGGTGGGAATCTCTTGGCACCTCACGATTCGATTCCGATTCAGAGGTCAACGATTCGATTCAAAATCGATTTTCAATGCATCTCAATGCAAAACATTTTTTATGTACATACCCATGTTTGAATTTCAAAAATATATTTATATGCACATCTGAGTTTGCTACTCAGAGTTTGCTAATCACTTCCTACTTTTGTGATGATCATTAAAGACAATCAACAGATGAATTGCCTTCTCTAATATTGTATTAAGAGACAAGCTTTTCTTGTCACAAATATGACTTTTTATGAACAGTGCAATAATCAATGCAGCTTTCAACACAATATGGAAGTATGTAAAAACTAAACCGATTCAGTTTTATTTCTAATCTCATAAATCATGTTTCTATAGGATTTCTATTATATTATCTATTTTCTATGTCATTTCAACACATTGTACAAAAAGTATGGCTTGGAATTCAGCTCTCATACAAAAACGTTGACAGAGATAAAGCCGGTGCAGGTCATGGGTTTGCTGCAGCCCTTTTGAAGCCACTTTGGAAACAACTCGCACATGTGTGGTGTGCATGCGCAATGGCGCAGGAAGTATTAGTATTTACAAAAAAAAAAAAAAATTATTAAAAAAATTAATTATTAAAAAAAAAAAAAAATCGATTATTAACTTTTCTGAATCGATTCAGAATCGTTCGAGAGAGAATCGATATTAATCGGAAAATCGATTTTTTTTCCCACCCCTAATGTGTACTGAGAAAAGAATCTGGTGTTAATACACAGTCTAGGCTGTGTGAACGGCCATGTTACTAGCTATGGTGGGCCCCCTTTATTTACATACCAGGTTACAGACAGTAGGTACAGGTGACAAGTGATTTTGACCACAAGCGTTCTCCAGAAGTGCTGACTCCACCTTTTTTGAACTTGTTGAAACTCAACTACTTCTATCCTATATCAGTTCTGATTGATTAATTAACTCTTCCAATGTTTTTTTATTTATTTCAGTGGATGATGCATTCACCCAGTCGGTGAAAGAATTTTTTGGAGGAGAGGCAAACAAGAAGAACCTGGTGGATCCCTTCCTAGAGGCTAGCTTTGCCGGCAAAAAGGTCCCCGATCATTTGTCTCTTTTTAGCCGTAGTAGTAAACATGGTCATGCTGGATATGACTTTGTGTAACGGAAGGAAAGCTGATATGTTTTTTTTACGTCTCCACAGCTGTGTACTAAGATCATTGAGAAAAATGCAAACCCAGAATGGAACCAATTGCTGAACCTCCAAGTAAAGGTAAGCGGTCCCAAGGGTGAAAAGGCTGCATTCTGACCAAGCAAAAAAAGTTATATTTGTGAACCTGTTTCTTTTATTTTTCTATTTTCTGTAGTTCCCGTCAATGTGTGAGCGTGTCAAACTGACAGTCTTTGATTGGTGAGTAAAACAAGGTTGTCATGTATATCTTATCAGAGATTTTAGCCAGTGTAATTTTGATTTCAAGAGGAGACAGTTTTCTATAACTGCGTGACAATACTTCTGAAGTATTGCCAGCTGTATGTGTGTCCGTCACTCACCTAAATGAGAATAATATAGCAGCCTATCAGTCACACTGCAGGCCCCTCCTTTCCCCTCAGTAACAACCTCTGGGATCCTGTTGGCACGGTCTCTCAGCCAAACTTCATTACTGTGTCTGTGTGATCGGTCCGATAACTCAGGTCCAGGAAGGCTGCATGGGAAACAAGGGCAAGAGGAAAAGTTGTGAAAAAATTGTGTGAGCAAGGAAGGTGTTGAAAAACGCACTCTGAAGCCTAGAGCCAGTACATACACTTACTACATACTGTTGAGAGACATTGTTTTTCTGTTCCACATACTTCCTTCACAGAGGTAGTGCAAAGCACAAGATAAGAATACCCCATATATAGATTGCAACATCAACTCAACCCTATATTGTGAACATTGGAAAATTGTTCATGAACAGTGAACAACACTTAAGTCAGTGGTGATACGGTGCAGCGTGAGTTTAAGGTGGTGTGTGTGTGTGTGTGTGTGTTTGATTTCAGGGATCGTATGACAGGAAATGATGCTATTGGCACCACATACCTGAACCTGGCCAAGATAGCTTCCTCTGGTGGAGAGATAGAAGGTAACATTTTATTACATTTCATATGTACTTTGAAAATAATTACATCTTGGCTAATAAAATGTCTTTGTATGGATCTTTTGTGAAAACCCCATTAAGAGTTGCATTTCACATATGCATTTCACATATGTATGAAAATCATTGTGACTCTTATGTTCGTGTTTATTCTAACTTATGGTTACTGGAATTGTCCTTTCTCTCATGGAATAGAGGAACATGCTGGCAGTGTGGAAATACCATCCTTTGAAGGTTCAAATGTGCTCTTTGTTGCTCTCTGTTGCATGACATGTAACGCATTTAGCATGTCACGCACGCTAGTTTGCTGAATTAGGCCTAGTTGTGTGTGTGTAATCATTTAAATGTTTAACTGTTTTGTTGCCTTAGTAGTGCCTGCCACTTGCTTAACCAGCGTTCACTGTTTTCACGTCAATCCGTCCATTACCACCGCCTCAAATACAGCAGCACGGCCATACTAACTTTAGCGCTTTGCTTAGCCTAACTTGAGCCTGATCGTCAAGAGGTAAAGTCTTGTATCCGTCTCTGCACAGCCAACACTGGGAACTCTGAGGTGGGTTTCCTGCCCGTCTTTGGGCCCTGCTATGTCAACCTGTACGGCAGCCCCAGAGAGTTCTCCGGCCTGCCAGACCCCTACGAGGATCTCAATCATGGCAAGGTAGAATCTTATCAGTCACCTCCAATGTTATTTCTGTCCCTATGTATCCATCCTTGTCCTACACCCAGTTGTTATTGTTCTTTTTAAATAGTTGATATCAATGTGTTTTCAGGGAGAAGGAGTGGCATACAGGGGCAGGGTCCTGGTCCAGCTGTCCACTAAGCTAGAGGGGAAAGCAGACAAAACAGTAGACAGTATCCATAGCGATGACATACTGGTTGTGCAGGTATTTGTGTTTTTTTTATCAATATATTTATAGAACTCCTAAGTGTAGTATTTAACCTGTAGTGGATTGCATTAGATGGCTGGATGTGGTCAGCTTTCATTTTCACAAAATAAATCTTTGTGTTTAGAAAAGCCTGTACAGGTGGTGATGCTAAATTTGAGTTTGTTAAAATCCTTCTAACTCTAGCCCTCCTCTGTTTTCTCCCCCCGCATTAGAAGTACCAGAGGAGGAGGAAGTACTGTCTGTGCGCTGTCTTCCACAGCTCCACCATGATCCAGGAACCAGGAGAGCCAATCCAGTTTGAGGTCAGCATCGGCAACTATGGCAACAAATTGGACTCCACCTGCAAGCCACTGGCCTCCACCACTCAGTATAGCTGCGCTGTGTTTGACGGTGAGCGAGTGACACACTATTTGACGCGATACTTGATCTCTTCACACACTTACGTTTTTTCTTTCAAAAACTGCTTTCATGTTGAGGAATTGTGATTGGTGCATAATGTTTCCTAGGCAACCACTACTATTACCTGCCCTGGGCGGACACTAAGCCAGTGGTGGTGGTCATCTCATTCTGGGAAGACATCAGCCACCGCCTGGACTCTGTCAACATCATCCTCTACATTACTCACCGCCTGGTAATACTGCCTCATCCTCTGTAATCTGCAAAAGCTTAGATTGAATCTACGCTGTTTAGAATCAGAGTTTATGATTTATACCCTGCAGGTTTGCAGCACTTAAGGCCTACTGTATTATAAGTGTGAGTAAACTTGCTAGTGTGAGAGTCATGTCTTTTAATAACGGAGCCTCACCCTTATTTTGTTGTTGTAGCAATCCAACCTGGAGGCGTTTAAAATTGCCATCTTGGCAAAAGTGTCTGACAACGAACTTGTGGAGGTGTGGTTGAAGTTACTCAGTCAGCTGACTGAAGACCTTGAAAGGTAAATACAGGATATGGCTTGGATAATTCTTGTTGTCCGTGTTTGTATTCTAATGGAACAAAAAGTAAAATTATTCTCCCCCCCTCCCCCCAAAAGAAGAAAAAATGTAACCAAGCATCGATAGTAATAGCTGATAATATGTTGCTATATAAGTTAATAGGATTTTAGTGTGTGTATTGTTTTGACTGAAGTTACTCTGCTCACCTCCAGTTACCCAATGCCGGAGCTTGAGGGCCGCCCCAACCTGACTTCGCTGGACATCCAAATGAAGAAGCTGCGAGACAGCAGTTTGACCCTCATACAGGCAGGAGCCCGGCGCATGAGAGAGGAGGCCAGAGAAATCCGTGACACTCTGTCTGACATAGAGTGCTGGGTGGACAAACTTAAAATGCTGGCTGAGGAGGTACGTGCATGGTGTGAAATGACTGTTTGGCTCAAGGGGATAACGAAAAATAACATTTCTGGAACCTAATCATTGGCACAGCAATACATAACATTGCTTTTGACTACCCATAATTCTGTATGTGTTCACAAGTTTTTTTTTTTGTGCAGTCCCAGAACAGCATACCTGATGTGATCATCTGGATGATGCGAGGTGAAAAGAGGGTGGCCTACAGTCGCATCCCCGCTCACCAAATCCTCTACTCCACATACAGCGAGCAGGCCTGTGGTCAACACTGTGGCAAGATGCAGACCGTCTTTTTACAGGTACACATCTGCAACTGCCTTTTTGCTTTAAGAGGGTTTAGTGTTTGTTAGCTGAATCAATCACTCAGGGGAAGCAGTTTGGTATTTTTCCGTTGGGTTCTGTCGGGCCAAAAGGTATTGAAATCGGAATTCTCATGTGATGTCACTTTCTTTTCTCCTAACCCTTAGTACCCCATGGACAAGAACAAGGGCCAGAAGGTGCCGGCTCAGGTCCGAGTCAGCATGTGGCTGGGTCTGGCTGCACACGAGAAGAAGTTTAACTCCTTCGCTGAGGGAACCTTCACTGTCTTTGCTGAGCTGGTATACCATCACTCCTAAATATAGCGGTCATAACACATGTCATTTTCTGTATTCACAAAGGATTTCGGGAACATTTAAAAGTTTGAAAATGTTTCAGAGACTGCAGTTAAGTCGGATTGTTATAATAAACATTCCCATTTTTGCATTGCAGTACGAAAACCAGGCCAAGGTGTTGGGGAACTGGGGGACCACAGGACTGGTGGGACGCTACAAATACTCTGACGTAACCGGCAACTTGAAGCTGAAAAAAGAATACTTCATGCCGCCAAAGGGATGGGAGTGGGAAGGGGAATGGTACATTGATCCAGAGAAAGCGTGAGTATAATTTTTTTAAATGACAATCTGGCATCTTTCCTCCTCCTTTAAAATGCAAAACATCTGACCAAGAGGAAGGAACTACTGTCTGTTATTTTAGGATTCTAAGATTAGTTACACTTATGAGAAAGATTGTCTTAAAGGTGCACTATGGAACTTTGGGTTGGTCAGAGAAAACAACATGATCTAAGGTATATTTTCATTACGGAATAAACAAACTTTCCTCACCGGTAAATAATATCCCTGGAATGCTGAAGTTAGAAAGCAGCCTGAAAAGTTGCTGTTTCACCGTTGTTGTTTATAGCAGCAGGGCCCACAGTTTAGTTTACAAACATATTCTGGTCCTACGTTTTGTTCCAGGTGCCTCAGATAGAATTATTCATTACTGAGAATTACATAAATAAGCAGAGTAAAAATGTTTTTTTTTTTTTTTTGTAATTAGTATTTTATTGAGTTTTTATACATCACTGTAACAATGTAATCAGAATTATAGTCAACACAACAATTGACGTCTTATCATTTATCCCTTAGTGATGTTACATTTTTGAAAAAGAAAATAAAGATTATGCCAAAAGGGGTAATAGAAATCAGGTAGAAATAGTTAAAAAAAAGGTAAAAAAAAAAATAAAAAAAGAGAAAAAAAATATGTATATATAATAGAAAAACACACATGGATCAGTTGTACAGATTTACACTAAGCAACACTCTCTCATCTGGTAGCAATATATTGCACGTACTTTCCCCATTTCGCCACATATTTTTCAGTCCTGTTATTGATGTTGAACGAGATTTTTTCGTAGGATGCCACTTTTGCCAACTCCGTGCTCCACTCCTGGAAAGAGGGCTCACCTGGGTTCTTCCAGTTTCTCATTATAATTTGTTTTCCAACCATTATACTGGTCTGAATAAAGTCCGCTGCCCCACAGTTGGATGTTATTTGTGGATCATTTAAAACATACAGCCTAGGGCAGAACTCCAAGGTAGTCCGAGTAATGTTTTCAATTCTATCGTGAATCTTTTGCCAGTAGCTCTGAATCATGGGACATTCCCAGAGCAGATGAAGAAGAGTCCCTTCTGAGCTGCAGCACTTCCAGCAGTCTGCATTATCCCGCAGCTTCAGCCTGAACAGTCGGCTTGGAGTCCAATAAAAGCGGTTCAGAATCTTAAACTGGATTAATCTAATTTTAATGTCTCTTGACACCCTCTTGATGTTTTCACAAATACGATCCCACTCTTTATGTGTGACATCAATGTTCAAATCTGCCGACCAAGTTAACATTGTTGCATAAGATATGGTAACAGTCTGTTGGAATAACATTGCATAGAATATGGAAGCCTCATGCCCCAAACCCATTATTTTCGTAGTCTGAGAAAGAAGGTTTGACTGTTGAGGTTCTATTCCTCTCCCTATTACAGTAAATAACAAGTGACGCATTTGCAGGTACTTCCAGAAATTATTTCTGGGCAGATTGTATTCACCAGCCAACATTTCAAATGACTTTATATTATCCCTCTCATATAGGTTTGCTAGTGTAATAATACCTTTTTCTACCCAATCTTTCCATAAAAGAGAATGTTTATTAATACGCAACTTTGGGTTATTCCAAATACAAGATTCAGAATTAAGATAGACATTGATATTAAAAGCTTTAGAAAACTTCTTCCACACATTAAAGAGGTTGGATATGATAGGGTGAGATTTTAATTTGGAGGGTATAGTGCTAGACAGAGCATTTATAGGGGCAAGTGGGGAAAACAATCTCTGTTCAATCTCAAACCAGGGAGGGGCTCTCTCAGGTGGCAGTGTCCACTGAGCAATATGTCTGAGACAGAAGGCATAATGATACAGGGCTAGCTTGGGGAGGCCCATGCCACCCTTATTGATTGGAACCTGGAGCCTTTCTAACTTTATCCTTGCACGTTTACCATTCCATAAAAACTTTTTGCAAATTTGGTCAAACCTTTTAAAGTATTTCTGGGGTATTGCTATAGGAAGACATTGAAGCAAATAATTCAACCTCGGGATACAGTTCATCTTCAGGACGTTGACCTTTCCCCATAATGATAAGAAAAGTGGTGACCATCTATCTGTATCTAATGACATTTTATTAAAAAGTGGGTCCAGATTCTTTTCGATTATCTTATCAATTTGATGAGGGAAGAGAATACCAAGATATTTTATGCCTTCAGTGGGCCACTGAAAAAGCCCCGCCTGAAATAAGGTTTTTGGGCAGTATGAGGTCAATGGAAGGGCCTCTGACTTAGACCAGTTGACTTTATACCCTGATATTTTGGAGAATGATTTAATAACGTCCAATAATGCTGGGACAGATCTGGCTGGGTCCGAGGTAAGCCACAAAATGTCGTCCGCGTAAAGCAGAAGCTTATGTGTAGACTCATTTATTTTAACTCCCTGAATATTCTGATTCTTCCGAATAGCTGCCGCAAGAGGCTCAAGAGCCAAACAAAAAAGCCCAGGCGATAATGCAGAGCCCTGCCGGGTGCCTCTCCCAAGTGTGAAATAAGAGGAAATCAGACCATTTGTTCTCACTGCGGCCTGTGGGTCTCTGTAAAGAATATCTATCCACCTGAGAAATGTTTGACCAAATCCAAAAGCTTTAAGCGTATGAAACATATACCTCCACTCCAGCCTATCAAACGCTTTCTCAGCGTCAAGTGAGATAGCTGCTGTTGGATCGTTGGAGTCTCGTACCGACCACATAATATTTATGAGACGTCTCACATTATCAGAGGAATTTCTTTGTCTAATAAAGCCCACTTGGTCCGGATGGATAAGTGACCTAAGTGTTTTATCCAATCTATTTGCAAGTATTTTAGATAAAAGTCTACAATCAACAGATATTAAACTTATTGGACGATAGCTTTTACAGTCAGTCGGGTCCTTTTCTTTTTTAAGTATAAGTGTGATAATTGCCTGGTTTAAGGAGGGAGGTAATTTGCCAAATTCAAATGCTTCTGCAAGCATGTTTTCAAATAATGGTAATAGGTCTTCTGCATAACATTTAAAGAATTCTGCCGTAAACCCATCTTGGCCTGGGGATTTACCCGCTGGTAGGGCCTTAATTGCATTAAGTATTTCCTGTGAACTAATAGGTGCATCCAAGTCTTCCTGTTGTGAGTTACTCAGCTTAGGAAGATTTAATTTGTCAAGAAATGACATTATCTCTTTGTCCGTGGCAGTACTTTCAGATGTATAAAGATTTATATAAAACTTCTTGAATGCATCATTTATCTCCCTTGATTTAGTTGCCAGGCTTCCATCCCCAATCGTCACTGCTGTTACAAAAGATTTGGACTCTTTTTGTTTAATGTACCTGGCCAAAAATTTCCCTGCTTTGTCTCCCGATTCAAAAATAGTCTGCCTGGCCCTAAACAAAAGATATTCCGTTTTTTTGGATATTATAATATTATATTCATATTTAAGGTGAGTCAATTCTTTTAAAATAGATTCAGATATATTCCTTTTCAATTTAGCTTCAGTGTTCTTAATTCTCTTTTCTAGATCTATGAGTTTAGCAGCATTGACCTTCTTCTTATAAGAAGAATATTGAATAATAAATCCCCTTAGAAAGGCCTTCATGGCCTCCCAGGCCACTATGGCAGAGGGAGCTGTGGGGACATTGGTCTCTAAATACAGCCTAATCTGGGCTCGAAGATCTTCCTTAAATCCCACATCTTGTAATAAAGATGAATTAAAACGCCACATCTGTGATCTTTCTGTTTCCTGATATGGGGTCATTTGTAGTCTGACCATGGCATGGTCCGTTAACAGAATGCTATCAATTAAACAAGACAATGTGGCAGGCAGTAATGAGCTAGAAATTAGAAAAAAATCTATTCGTGAGTAGACTTTGTGGGCTCCTGAGTAAAAAGTATAATCTCTTTCCGTTGGGTGGTTCAGCCGCCACACATCTGTTAGACCCATAGATGAACACATTCTCTTAACCATCAAAACAGAGTCAGGCATTCTACTTAATGATGGCTTACTTCTATCAAGGATTTGGTCTAATACAATATTGAAGTCTCCTCCCAGAATGATTGGATACTGTCCCATATTATGCAACTTATTTTCTACGTCTACGAAAAAATTTGGGTGATCAACATTGGGTGCATATATATTGGCCAGTATCAGAGTCTGTCCTTGAATCTCTGCTAGTATTATAATAATTCTGCCCTCCTCATCTTTAACCTCCTTCCTGAGCCTGAACTGTAAGCCTTTGTTAATTAATATAGCTACTCCTCGACTTTTAGATGTCCCAGCACTAAAGGATACGTGTCCTACCCAGTCCCTACATAATTTAACTGATTCCTGGGGACAGCAATGTGTTTCCTGCAGGAATACTACATCTTGTTTTTTAGTTTTCAGATGCCCCAGTATTTTCTTCCTTTTAATTGGACAGCCCAGGCCATTCACATTCCAGGCTGAATAACATAATGTCCTCCCACTGCTAGTCATAAGCAATCTTAAAGTATTTTACTGTAGAGTAAGTGTCCATTCTATTATGATATAAGATCCATGGTGCAACATTCATTATACATATTGACAAGAAAAAAAAGAAAAAACCAACATAAAACCAACACCGTAGTGATGTCAATAAACCGCAGACTGTGGGCCAGTCCGGCACAAAAAACAGAACCAAGAACACTGGCGAAACAAAACAAAAAAGTAAATCTCTTAGGTCCATGACTTATGGAACAAGGGCAGCCTAAAAGCCCACTGCCCTAGGTATCATTTACAAAAATGTGTTCAGATATTAATTTAAGGAAAACATAGCGATTTCTTTACAAAAATAGAAATGGTTGACAATATAGGCCCCGGCTATGAAGATATACACTGAAATGCCAGCTTCAAAATGATTTGTGACGTGCAAAGCCAGAAATTTGAAAGGATTTTTCCATGTCCGAAAACAAAACAGAGGTTGTCAAATTTGCATATGCACACAACCTATCTCACATACCGTTACTCTCCCGATCAAACAGCCGGCAGAGACTGGTGTGGTTTCCAAAGCTTATCCAAAGCGCGCCCGGAGCGCATGACGCACAAGCGCAGTGCAAAACATGTACCTCAGCGCCTCTCGATGTATTCCATTGCTTTTTCCGGGTCATCAAACACCCGTGGACTCTGTCCACTGATGAAAATCTTCAGAAGTGCAGGGTAGAGCATTCCAAATTTAATCTTGCGCTCGTGGAGTGCTTTCTTGCAGCGTGAGAAGGCTTCTCGCTTCCTTTGCGTCTCCCTCGAATAATCCGGGAAAATCATAACTTGTTTACCATTCCACGTCAGGCGTTTCTTTTCCCGTGCTGCTTCCAGAATGGCTTGGCAATCTTTGTATCGTAGCAAGCGCGCCACAATCGTTCGGCCATGATTCTTCTCCCCTGCTTCCAGCCGCGTCCCGATCCTGTGAGCGCGGTCCATCTCGATACCCCCCGGGGTTGGATCAATGCCAAGGGTCGCTGAGATAAACTCGTTCAGGAACGCAGTCACATTGCTCTTTTCAGCCCCCTCCGGTATCCCTACGAATCTGAGGTTGTTGCGTCGGGATCTGTCTTCAGCAGTGGCCAACCTGTCTGTCAGTAGTTGTATGTCCTCTTTAGTGGCTGCCGCCGGTCTTGCCTTTATGTTAGCTTGCTCGTCCTCTAGCTGACTCACTCGGTCTTCCACCTGCGTAATGCGAGAAATGAGGGAGGATAGCTTTGTATCAACGGAGCTCATAGATCGACGAATTTCTTTCAGATCTGCCGTTTCTTCCAATATTTTGCTCAGCATCCCGTGAATCTGAGCCATGTCAGGCTGGTCGGGCTCCGTGGCGGTGCTAGCTGTAGCATCTTTGCTAGCTGCTACTCCCTTCGTACACATGTTGAGCTGAGTCTGTGCGGCTGAGCGAAGTTTCCTTTGTTCAATATTACAGGCAGCCGTCGAACTTTTACCTTCTTCTGACATCGTTTAGTTCCACATAACATGTAGAAGAAAAATGCCTATATCTGAACTTATTTTAGGATGTATTAAGGATATTAACCCAAAAGACAGCAGGAGCACACGTTTCAAGCTGCCATCACGTATCCCAGCGTCACGTGACAGCAGTAAAAATGTTTTTTAAACCAACTCTGCAAATGTAAACAAAAAAAATCTAGGGCTGCAACTAACGATTATTTTGATAATCGATTAATCTGTCGATTATTTTCTCGATTAATCGATTAGTGTTTTGGTCCGTGAAATGTAAGAACATGGAGAAAAATGTTGATCAATTTTCCAAAGCCCATGTTGACGTCCTCAAATGTATTATGTCCAAAACACACAGATATTTCAGTTTACTGTCATAATAGGATTAAAGAAACCAGAAAATATTCACATTTGAGAAGCTGAAATCAGAGAATTTGGACAGTTTTTATTAAAAAATTACTCGCAACGATTAATCGATTATCAAAATAGTTGGCAATTTATCTTAATAATCGATTCGTCGATTAATCGTTGCAGCTCTAAAAAAATCCCCCTCCCCTTAAACTGCATAGTGCACCTTTAATTTATTGGAAGTTGCGCTAGTGAGTATTGGGTGTGGGTGTGTGTGTGCATTTTTTCCCCACTGAACACACCCATTCTTTGGACTGTAGAGGAAGTGGGCTTCATCTGATCCTGCTCTCTGCTGTTTACATTCCTCTCCTGCCATGGACCATTAAATCATAATGACAGGGTACCAGTCTACACCAGTGAGCTGCAAGTTATTTACACTTGACTCTCTTAATCTGCCTTGGTCAACTCAGTCTCACACATAATTGCTTGGTTTCCCATGCCCGTAATCATCAATACATTTCTGGGAGCACATACTGTGCCTCGCAGTCTCTCCATACTGCATATCTTCAGTGATGTAGAGACAGGTGACATAATAAAGTAAACCTGAATGGACTAGTGCTGTCGATAAATGCAACATCATAGAAGCCTTCTATGAAGGAATCAAAATTTGTTTCAAAAACGTATTTTCTTTGGCAGCCTAGTGGCTAATGGGGAGCCGCTACAGTTGGTTTTTCCTTTTTTTAAATTATCACCGCATATCAAAAGTGAACCATTGGCAACGTTAAAAAGTACCTTTAGTGGCGCATAAAGAGGAACACATGTTTTGACAGTTTAATTTGAATTCCTTTTTTGTTCTAGAGTATGGCGAGCAGTTTGGTTACTCCCAACATGTAAATATGATCAGTCATCTAACTGAAACCTATTCTTCTCTCTCACGCCCCTCCAATGTCGTTTTACAGAAGTTGCATTTGTGTGCCTAGATCTCTTCTTTTCTATACTACCACTAGAGGATGCCAAATCTCACACACAGGGGGGCTTCAAGTAGCGTTTGTTAAACAAGTTTCCATATATCCTGCACAGATGGTCCATAGCTTAACTTTTGTGTTTCAGTCTGTTAACAGAGGCAGATGCTGGACACACTGAATTCATGGACGAGGTTTTCCAAAACGAGACTCGCTTCCCTGGCAGAGATTGGAAGGCTGCCCCTGAGCCCTATACCGATGTGGTGAGAGAGGCTGACATGCAAATACTGTGCAGGGAGGCTTTAAATAACACACACAAACAAACAAACACAGTTAAAGCTTTATAATCTCTGTGACACACAGCACATAAGGTGGCAGGTTCATCTTCATTTCCATTCAGGTTTCTTTCAGATTGCCATGGAAGAGTATAGAATCTATATTGTTTTGTAATGTACGAGTTGGCCAAAACACATGACCTCACGCAGCTAACCGAGGTTTTGTGTGCCACAGAACGGAGAGAAGAACCAATACCCCGGGGAGTTTGACTGTCCTCCAGGTTGGGTCTGGGAGGACGAGTGGACTGTGGATGAAAACAGAGCCGTTGATGATCTAGGTGCAGATATAAACCTAACCAGCAAACACACTTACTCAGTCTAGCCTCGTAAAAACATAAGTTCTTGCATCCAAACTATAATGAAACGTAGGAACACTGTTTGTGTCTGTGTGTGCACTCTACAGGCTGGGAGTATGGAGTCACCATTCCGCCAGATGACAAGCCCCGGTCCTGGGTATCCACTGAAAAGGTCTACCACATCCACCGCAGGAGACGGCTGGTTCGACCTCGCAAGAGAGCTGCAGTCCCTGCAGGATCAGCTGTGGAGGTCGGTATTGGACGATAAGGCAGCACTACTGTGATTATGCTGTAAAATAATTAGCATTTTGATTTTGATGCCTTTTTATATATATGTTTTCTTTTCATAAAGGGAAATGATTTTTACAAAACACAACTCTGATTGTGTTAAAAATATCACAATTAAATCCCATTTAAAGGAAATGTAGCTACTTGTTTATTTATTTTCTCACAGAGGCAGACTCAAGGTGACCCAGAGGGTTGGGAATTCTCCTCCCTGATTGGCTGGAAGTTCCACAAGAAGTTGCGTTCATCAGATATGATTCGTCGAAGGCGCTATAGGCGGAAGATGGCGCCAGAAGACCGACTTGGCGCATCTGCCATTTTCAAGCTTGAGGGTGCGATGGTAAGAAAAAAAAATGCTTGTTTGGGACAGGATCTGGTTCGACAACGATAGCTACGGCTGACACAGTCCAAATGCAGCATTAAAGTATCCGTCCACACAGCAAGGGAGAGGAAGGGCTGGCTGGCATTAAAGCATTAACCGGATCTGATCAATGAGTCACTAATTCTTTTCAAATATTTACCAATGTTACAGACACATCTCTGGTGCCATGGTGTTTTTTAAGTTTAGAAGTTTGTGTGACGCATGAACAGGTAAGAGCTCTGAGATGTCCACTTTGGTTTACTTTACAGGGTGTTGATACTGATGAGAAGGAGAGTGACTCAAAGGTGGATGCCACCAAGCTGTTTGGTGCCAACACGCCCACTGTGTCCTGCTATTTTGACAGTGAGTCATGCATATAGTGACGCATATTAATGATCATGCATAAACAATCAAATACATATTACTTAATATTTTCTTTCCCCCCCCCCCAAACAGGCTCACACATGTATCATCTCCGTGTTTACGTCTATCAGGCACGGAACTTGGCGTCTATGGACAAAGATAGCTTTTCTGGTAGGATTCTACTTGGTGGTCAAGACTGCTGATGGATTTTAAGTGTTGTGGTTGACAAGTGCATTTGAACTAGAATTGCAAAAATAGCCATTAAAGCTGGGGTATATGATTTCTGATTGGTCAAAGTTAACATGACCTGACACTTTGACCAATCAGAGTGAGGCTCCGATTCTCTGTTCTTATTGGCCGACGTTGTTGGTGTAGAGCGTGTCAGGGAGGGACCATAGGGGTGGGGACATACCGGTTGAGGTATTTGGATTCGAATCTCTAGCCCAACTGCCATTTTCTCCACAAATCCTCCACCCCAGCTTTAATGCCGGATTTGAAAATACTGAAATCGGAAAATATCTCCTCACGATCTGCTACATGTCCGTACTGTGTGTGTGCTGAATATAAATCTGGTGTTAATACACCACCTAGGTTGTTGCTAGCCATCGTGGGCCCACTTTTTTACACACCAGCTGACAGAGCCTAGGCTGTGTATTGACACCAGATTTGTTTTCAGTGCACGGTTTAAAAAATAAGAAAAAGGTGGTAGGATGGCTGTGGGGCCGACCAGTAACCTTGAAGTCACTGTTTCGATCCCTTCCACTGGACAGGAAGGTGTTACTCTAAAACTAGTGGTGACTAGTATTACATGTGCTCGAGGGGTGCTGTAATATGGCTGACCCCTCCGAAGTGTGGTAACTTGAGAGGGGATATGAGAAAAGACTAATTTCAATGTAGCCATTGACTAATAAAATAACTAAACTTAAGCCAGTATGGATCATGAAGAGATATTAACTGATTTTGACAGTGATTTTAATAAAAAGTGTTTACCAAATTTTAAACCACCTATTCTCTTTGCTTTACAGATCCGTACGCGCACGTCTCCTTCCTGCATCTCAGTAAGACAACGGAAAAGCTGAAGTCAACGCTGAACCCGACCTGGGACCAAACTCTGATTTTCAATGATGTGCAGATCTATGGAGACCCCCGCAATATTGCCAACTGCCCCCCTGATGTTGTACTGGAGTTCAAAGACAGTGACCAAGTGGTATGTTGTGGCAGATTTGTACGACCATATGCATGCTTTCAGTACTTAAAGCCACTACGAGTAAAATTGCCCGTTGGCGGCCCCTTTGGACAAAAGCGGTAGTATTTTTACGACGCCAGCTGTCGTGAAGCTGTTTTCTAGCTCGTGCCGGGCGTGCGAGATTCAAATGATCAGGAAGCAATATAGTGCATGTCCGTGTGTTGAAAGTGTGAGGGCACCAGACTTTTTTCGGCTCCGTGAGAGTGGTTAGTGACACAGCATCAACTAATGCCAGTCAGTGCTACACACACACCTGATTGCAATGAGTTGATGCAGTGTCACCTCTCACGGAGTTGAAAGATTCCGTGTCCTCACACAAAGCGAATGAACGAGAGACGGCAGTTAGTATGGATCACGATGAGGTAATGTGTTTATGTTGTAAATAATGACTATTTCAGATGAATAATGGTCATCTGATGATGCTGGTGAGGCAAAGTAAACTTTGTTTTAGTAGGCTACCGCTCATTCATTTAGGAGTAAACACTGCAGTCTAGTTCGCTCCCGTTAAATTGTGTATACGTTGCTTGGCAACGCCCTCCCGCCCGCCTATCTCTCCCTTTTAGCTTTTCTTCATTGCATTTTCCTTTTTTTTCTTTGATGGTTCAGCCCCGTTATCAGTCATTATGATGACAAATAACTGTCTCAAACAAGGCTCCCGCTCCCCTTCCCTCACCTGGAGGGATAGGCTTCTCAAATCGTGTTGCTGCGCCACACTGAAATCTGCGACCAATGCGGATATGTGACCATAGAGCATGCACGCGTGAACCGAAAATCGGACTGGGTGTGCGACCAGACCAAACGCAGTAATAAAACTATATAAAAATGTCTTTCTTTGCACTGATGGTCTCGTTTGCTGTTAAAGGTAATTTATGATTTTGAGAGGAAACATGAGGCTGTTTAAAAGACATTTAAATGTTACTCGTAGCCGCTTTAAGTACCCTTATATTACACCTAACTGTAGATATTTGATTTTGGAAAAAAATTACTTATTTTAGATCTGGACTTTGCACTCCGAATTTTAAGTATACCTGAAGTAGAAATTTTAAAGTTTAGTAGTATAAGGCTCTGTTTGATTAGCCGCAAATGAGAGCATCAGCTAAAGACTTGTAACTGTGACATGCCATCTTCTGCCCAGGGGAAGGATGAGCTGCTGGGCCGCAGTGTCTGTGCACCAATGGTGAAGTTGAACCCAGGCATGGACCAGACACCCAGACTTCTGTGGTGTCCCATCATCCACAAAGGTCAAAAGGCTGGGGAGGCACTGGTGGCTGCTGAACTCATCCTGAAAGACAAGGTTTGCCCTGAAAGAAATGGAGGACAAACCACTCATTGTATTCAAAACACAACTATACTCTGACATGTTTTAGTCTGACTTCTTAATAAATGTAACGTTATAGGGAAAAACATAATCCATAAACTCTCTTCTCTATAGTCTGGTGAGTCAGATCTTCCCCTGGTTCCCCCAAAGAGAGCAGAGAACCTCTACATGGTCCCCCAGGGCATCCGGCCAGTGGTCCAGCTCACTGCTGTGGAGGTAACACACAACCATTTTAGACACTGTCCCTCTGAACTGTTGCACTAAATGTTTATAAATCGTGTGTGTGTGTGTGTGTGATGCAGATTCTAGCATGGGGCCTGAGGAACATGAAGCCCTTCCAGCTGGCCTCGGTGTCTTCGCCCAGCCTGGTGGTGGAATGTGGCGGGCAGCTGGTCCAGTCAGCCGTCATCAAGAACATGAAAAAGAACCCCAACTTCCCAAGCTCTGTCCTCTTTATCAAAGTGGTAATGGCAGGGTTATAGGGGCAATAATATGAGCTAAAATCTAAAGAAGTATTCTCCTGGACTAGTAACACTTACCGTTTAGAATGCTTACTTTATTAAAGATGTTAAAGCTATAGTGCGTAACCTTTTCATATCAATGAATGTCACTTACATTTCAAGTCATTGCCAAATGAGTTGACCCAACATTGATTAAGCCTATCGGCTCCACAAAACTGTATTTCTTAGTATGACAGAATTGACACACTGGTGTCGCCTCCCGACACAGTTGTTGATTCTGCGGCTAAGAAGAAACCTGGACGTACAGCAGAAGGAGTAAATTCCATGCGTGATCCCCTATGGCTAAGCTCATGTAGAAGCGCCGGCAGTGTTGTTGTTACTCAAAATTGCTCATGGGGGTGGCTGAAGTTACGCATTGCTTTAAGATATAGCCCAATACATTCACAATACAGTATTTTCTGAAATGTTTTCTACTTAACTCCATCCAGCTCCTTCCAAGGGATGAGATGTACACACCTCCCATTGTGCTG
This sequence comes from Ammodytes marinus, assembly GCF_949987685.1. Taxonomy (NCBI): domain Eukaryota; kingdom Metazoa; phylum Chordata; class Actinopteri; order Uranoscopiformes; family Ammodytidae; genus Ammodytes; species Ammodytes marinus. The sequence continues at coordinate 14,416,267 of NC_137224.1, read as the reverse complement.
AAGATCATTGACCACCGTCCATTTGGCAGGAAGCCTGTGGTGGGTCAGTGCACCATCACTTCTCTGGTGGACTTCAGATGTGACCCGTATGTCATCACTGCAGAGGGAGCCATGTCTTCCAAAAGTAAGGGAGCATAGCATTTAAAAAAAAAAATTCAAATTAAGATTAGCATTAGCATTAGCACAGAAAGACAATAACATTGTCCTCCCACTATTTACAGTGGCTCTGATGGCATCCCCTACCAAACATGTCTCTATTCACATGGGGGAATCGCGACCACTGCTTGAAGCTAAGGTAAAAACTAACCCTAACTCTAAAAAAAAATAAAAATAATAATTCCTCATGTTGTTCCTAGCTGGTAACTTAATTAATGAATGTATTCATACATTAATTCAGCTCATGTCACTAAACGGTGCATAATTTGACTCTTGGGTCAAATTTGACAAATTGTATTACTCCTGCTTGCAGTTCTTGTACAGCATGTCAGCTGCTGTCAACAAATTGGCTTCCCCTACCTCCTTCTTTGTATGTATGGTTACTTATTTAAGCTTTCTTTAAATCACAAGGCTGGGCACCAATGAAACTGCAAGGCTGAGATCACTTAAACCACAACGCTATCACAGGCTTAAAAGAGGCCTCATAATGAAGTTACAATGCCATTGTTATACTTGGGAATTGTAACAGTAACTGGGATTCTATTTCATTTAATTGCCACTTGTTTAATTAACACATTTCGATATTATTTTCCATAGCAGGGGTGTAACATGTAAATGAGCCTAGGAGCAAATTAAGTCCCCCAGGAAACTAATCCACATGGAAACCAAGCAAACCATTAATGCCACGATGTTGCTGGAAGAATAAATAATCAACTTAAAAGCAAAAGTTAGACATTTTGGGAAATGCGATTTAATTTGCTGCTAAGAGTTAGATGAGAAGATGAAGTATGTTAAACAGACAGCAGTCTAGCATAGAGATTCAATACAGGAGGAAACTGCTAGCATGCCACGTAAATTTAATTTTTTATTTATTTTTCTGAATGCAATGTGTTAACCAAAGGGCTTTTAGATAAATAGATCAAATAAAAAAAGACTTGACTTGACAAGGCTATCCCTTTCCTCCTGTTTTCGGTCTTCATGCTAAGCTTGCTGCTGGCAGTAGCGTATATGTAGCATACAGACATAACAAGGGTATCAATCTTTACATCTAACACCTGTCAACAACACAAATAAGCACATTTCTGAAAATGTCAAACTATTTTATTTATTTATTTGAGAAAAATAGTTTTGGTAAAGATTAAATCTGTCTCAAATACATCACTTAATAATCAATGCCATCGTGAAAGAAAGAAGAGTTCTAATTATTCGGTTCAAACGAGGAACTTTCAGTTTGTGTTTATTCTGCACAATAAGATAAAAATGAATGGACAATAAAGTTGTTATCTTATCTTACTGTACCCGGACAAAGGCATGAAGAAAAACTATATCGAAATAGCGTTCTTTACTGTTTAAGAAATATTTAAAGTTCCTCGTAGCTACTTTAACTGTTATTAAAAGACTGAAAACATCACATTGATCCTAAGACAGGTTTCACTCATGCCAGGCATGGGAACCACTAAACCACAAGTGTGCCATGTTGCAAGTGAAGGGACACGTGGTGTTAGTGGCCACCGGGACTTTAATGCAGTTGCATATTCTGTACATTTCCTTTGTTACGCCCTTGTGTTTAGACTCGCTGCCAATCGGGAAAATTGTATCTAGGATAACCCTTTCAACCTTTCTTTCAATTTCTTTCACTGTTTCTTATACTGCATGGTAGTGTGTGTGTGTGTGTGTGTTTTTTTGCTGTGTCATTGTTGTTTTGCATTGTTTGTGACTTGTTTTTAACTTTTTTTTTGTCGCACTGCATCTTCTTTCACCAAAGCAAGAAGAAAAGGTGAGTGTAAACGAGAAAGTGATTGATTTCAGATTCGTATTCCAAATAAACATACCTTAAAACTGTGCAAATTCAATCTTTTAGGAAAAAGAAACGGTTGACTGGTGGAGTAAATTCTACGCTTCAATTGGAGACCAGGAAAAATGTGGCCCTTACCTCAAAAAAGGATACGACACCCTCAAAGTAAGTTCTTGACAATATTAAATCCCTTGTGTATTTTGTAAATAATTATCATCGATAAGCGTTAAGCAAAAAGCTTCCCTCCTGAGCCTTATATGACGGAGTGTGATTCTTGTGTTCTCAGGTGTATGACTGTGAACTGGAGGACGTTCCCGATTTCAAAGGGCTGACCGATTTCTGCTGCACCTTCAAACTGCTGCGAGGCAAGAATGAAAATGGGGACGAAGACCCCTCTGTGGTTGGAGAGCTGAAGGTATAGTTTGACCCTCACTTACATGAGCGTGTGGATTATTTTAATACTCGAGGGGACCACATAATGGAAAGAACTGTGGTTACTCATATGTTGTTCGAGGAGAATTTTTTCTAATTTTACAGCCTTATTTAAGATGTATTGAAGGTGTTTCAATTTCTTTAGACAAAAATGGTATTGTTTTTACTATGCCAGCTGTAGTTCCTTGGTGAGCATACCCATGACAAAGGCATTAGGAAAAACTATATAAAGATAGTGTTCTTTGCAGTGATGGTCTAGTTTGCTGTTGCATGTAATTTCTGATCAGAGAAAAAATGAGACTGTTTCAAAAATATTTAATAGTCCCTTGTAGCTACTTTAAAGGAGAGCAAGTCTAAACTTATTTGTGTGTCCAGGGTTCATTCAAGGTGTACCCTCTGCCGGACGACCCAGGTGTTGCTCCTCCACCGCGGCAGTTCAGAGAGCTTCCAGACAGCGGACCACAGGAGTGCATGGTCAGGGTTTATGTGGTGCGGGCCATGGACCTGCAACCCAAAGACAATAATGGCAAAGTGAGAATGAATCCGTATTACCAGCAGATTCTCGACACACATGGCCTTCTGCTTAACGTGTGTTCTCTCTTTTCTCAGTGCGATCCATACATAAAGATGTCCCTGGGAAAGAATAAGATCGACGACAGAGACAATTACTTACCTAACGCCCTCAGCCCTGTGTTTGGAAGGTAAACGCTGTGAACGGACTCATTTAAAGCTATAGTACGTTACTTTTTCATGTGAATGAATGTCGGTTACATTCAAGCCTCTGCGAAACAAGTTGACACAAAGTTGATTAAGCTCCACAAACTGGTGTCGCCCCCTGACACTGATGCAGGAGCTCAAGAAAAACCCACAAAATGTTTCAGTTGTTGATTCTACTGTTAAAATAAAAACTTGGCCGTACAGCAGAAGGAATACAATCGATGCGAGATCACCGCAGGCTTATCTCATGTAGATGCGCCAAGTGTCTTTGTAATTACTTAGAAAATTCCTCACGGGGGCGACATAAATGGACATTATAATAAAGACTATGCCATCTCACTTCTCAACAAGCCCTTTGTTTTTTGTTCAGGATGTTTGAGATGACGTGTTTCCTGCCCCAGGACAAGGACCTGAAAATCTCTGTGTACGACTTTGATCTCCTGAGCCGCGACGAGAAGGTGGGCGAGACAGTGATCGACCTGGAGAACCGCTTCCTGTCCCGATACAACTCCTACTGCGGCCTGCCACAGACCTACTGCATGTATGGAATGTATTCATATGATGAAAGTTAAAATAATTCATAAGACATACAGTCATAATGAACGTCTCTTTGACATATCTGTCCAGTTCTGGTATCAACAAGTGGCGGGACCAGCTGAAGCCGTCTCAGCTTCTGGAGAACCTGGCTCGTCTGAAAGGCGTGTCCAAACCCAGGACCGAAGACAACGGCACCTCACTCACCTTCAACGGCAAACAGTACACGCTGGCCCAGTTTGGTACTGTCAATACACAATTGCACCTTCCACTAATAGAATGTTTTGGTTTGACATTTATTACTTAATAAGGATGCTAAATGTTTTAACCTTTCCAGAGAACAACATGGAAATTCATCCGCACCTGGGTCCGGCCCGAGAGCGACTCTGCCTACACGTGCTCAGAAAACAGGGACTTGTCCCCGAACATGTGGAGACCAGGACCCTCTACAGCTCTTTCCAGCCTAATCTCTCCCAGGTTAGACGTCAAAGCTCGCACATAACTGTGTCTGCACACTGTATCCGCGCAAACCTATTTAACCCCTTTTTAACGCGTTAATTTAGGGACGCCTTCAAGTGTGGGTTGACGTCTTCCCCAAAAGCATGGGCCTCCCTGGTCCTCCCTTTGACATCACGCGACGCAAGCCTAAGAAGTAAGGGCTGTGGTAGCTCTTTGGTGCTTAGCTGCTGATGGCCTCAGATGCCTACCTAGTTAACCCTCACTGTGCTTGAATGTTCAGGTATATTCTGCGTGCCATCATCTGGAACACCGCGGACGTGACTTTAGATGAGACCAGCATCACGGGAGAAAACATGAGTGACATCTATGTCAAAGGGTATGGCTGACGAATCATCCTCCCTCTAGCTTCTGTATCTTATGTGTACTGTTTGGCTGTTGAAATTCGAAGATCAAACTGAAATTAGCAAATAGTTATATATTGTATATTTTGTTGTCCTGCCTCAATCATTATAACATACATACTTTGACGCAATCTTAATCTTAGTCTCCAATACCTAGTAACTCAATCAAGCCACCTTGCTTTGTTTTACACAAATTAAGGTCAGAGTTTATTGACAGATTATTTGTATTAAGTTTCACAATGACATCTATGGCAAATATTACAAATAAACTTGATTTATAATATTAATTTCCATCACAGAAGCCAAACTCTATAGTGGGGGGTTACTGTTGAAGATGAATGCTCACACCTGTTGTTACCTTTGCCAGCTGGATGCCAGGCATGGAGGAGGACAAGCAGAAGACAGATGTCCACTACAGGTCTCTGGACGGAGACGGCATGTTCAACTGGAGGTTCATCTTCGACTTCGAGTACCTGCCCGCTGAGCAACTCTGCCTCGTGTCCAAGAAGGTGAAGCTTGTCTGGACTAATAATAAACAATGAGTGCCATTATACCACTGTGAGCCTGCATTGTTTATCTAAAACGTCTTTTAACATGTTCTTTGTTAAAACAGGAGCACTTTTGGAGTCTTGACAAATCAGAGTTCAGGATTCCCCCCAAGCTGATTGTTCAGATATGGGATAACGACAAATTCTCGTTGGACGATTACCTTGGTAAGACCCTGAATTTGAGTCAAACCATGACCCAACTTACTTTGTATGAAGTGTGTAAATTATCTAGAAAAAAAACCTGAACACTGCAGTTATAAAACTTTGTGATCCTAGGCACAGTGGAGCTGGATTTGCGTAACCTTGTCGCTCCGGCCAAGTCCTCAGAGAAGTGCTCTCTGGACATGATGGAGGATCTGGAGATTGGAGCTCCGCAGAAGAGGGAGAACGCCAAGTCTCTGTTTGCCCAGCAGGCCGTCAGAGGCTGGTGGCCTTGTTCCATTGAACAGGATGGAAATAGGGTCCTGGGTGTAAGTATGACTAGGAATTACATGCAGAGAAAGATGGATGTGTTTTTAAAAAAATAGTTAAATTGGCTTGTTAAAACCTGTACTGTTGTGCAGGAGTTAATGACATGTTGCAGCAGGCTCTAAGCAGAAATTTTGGAATGACTTTAAAGACATTTAAAACGGGGCAAAGCCAATATTTCCCGTCGGATCTGCTCTTATTGGTTGGATGTGTTCCACATTTTTTTTTTTCAAACTAACACACTTGCATACAGTATTTGAGGAAATGTTACCTGGCTTGAGTTTTAGCGGAAAATGCACCATTTAATTTTGATTACTTGCTTACTTGCTTACTTGATTACTTACTCTGCCTCATTTGAATATTCCAAAAGTGTCAAGAGATCTTCCTTCGATTATTAATGCTGTTGTGTCTTGCTCATGATGTCTGCCTGTCTTGTGTTGACAGGGAAAAGTGGAGATGACACTGGAGATTGTTGCTGAAACGGATGCGGACGAGAAACCTGCAGGAAAAGGCAGGGACGAGCCCAACATGAACCCAAAACTGGACCCTCCAAAGTAAGATCTCGCAGTGGAATGGTCCCTATTTTTACTTCTCTTAACTGCTAGTTAAAACAATGTAAATTAAAGTAGTAGTTTTGCAGCTAACAAACAAAATATATGTATTTCATCAGACGCCCAGATACGTCCTTCTTTTGGTTCACCAACCCATGTAAGACCATGAAGTTCATAGTTTGGCGACGGTTCAAGTGGCTCTTCATCGGACTCATCATCCTCATCATAGTGGTTCTCTTCCTCGCCATCCTGCTGTACTCTCTACCGGTAAGGACTGATCATTTGATCCAGGCCAGTATTATCTTAAGAGCATGCAGGAGTTCCAAATATAAGGTGCAGGTTATGTGGAATTGTGATGCTTTGTTTTTTGAAAGATAAACAATGCCTTGATTGTTTTTCTTTACCTTTTCCAGAACTACATCTCAATGAAGATCGTGAAACCATTCAGCTAACTCTACAATTGAGGAGCAGCAGTAGAATTGTAACGGTCAATTCAGAATTTCTAAAGGATCACACAAACTGGGGCACAATGATTGCCAAATCCTCACAGTATCTTTTTTTTTTACTGCATATAGTATTTTGGAACTATCTATCTAAATGGGGGAAGGGTGCTTGCAAATTTGCACTATATTATCACATTTTACCATGAACTTTCAGCTATGCTTAAATGTGAAAGACTTGTGATGTTTCTAAACCACTCTATCACACATTGATGAGAAAATACAATCACTGTACAATTTAATGCAATCTAATAGTCTTGTAATCTAGTGCACATTTTTTCTGTTTGTTGGTGATACTTGGTGTGGTTATGTTGTATTGGATGACACATTCAATGTGAGGCTTCTCTAATAATGTAATGTATGCAAAAGAGGTGATTAACAATGAATGTCCCTGTAGTATTTATAATAGGATTGTCAAATTTAATTGCTTAATAAAAAATGTTTTTTATAAACTTCAGTGTCGGGGGTGTGTCTGTTGTTTATTATTTTAAATAAAACATTTCAGGAGACTCTTATTACATCAGTGGAAAAATGCACATTTAATTTGACTAAAACTGAGCAACACAATTAAGAAATGTTGTCTAAATTGCAGCACGTTAGTGGATGGGGAAAAAACAAATGGAACCCTGATCACAGAAGATGAGGTTTAAAGTTGATAAAAACAGTACATGATACTAAACAATCATATGTACATTGCATGTTGTACAGAAGTCCCAATTATATACATTTTCACAACTTATCAATTCCTTGGCATGTGTACTTGAAACACATTTAGCATTTTACTACATAAAATATATCTATTAAAGCATTGCTGGGTTTATTCTTCCTCTGAAGTGTGGTGTTTGCAGTGCTGTTGAAGGAAAGCCTCCACCTCCCCTCTCCGAGCCAGGCTGCTGGCTTTTCCCTGGAATCGGCCGTTTTTCCCTGCACCTTTTCCTTGGAGCATCTCCAACACCCTTTAGAGAACAGAGAATTGCAATGTAACGACCTAGGCAAGGCAAGTTTATTTATATAGCATAATTCAGACACAAGGCCATTCAAAGTGCTTTACAGGGGCATGAATTAAAGTACATCAAGTAGAGAATTAATAGAAATGAAACATTACAGGTTAAAAGGGAAACCGAAAAGTCTTCAGATTTGATTTAAACCTACATGAACTTTTTCTTATTGGTAGAGGCTTAATAAATGCGTGGTGGTGTGTCTTACCGCGGTCCCATCTCGCCCACTGATCCACTGGGTCCGGCCAGTAGAAACAAACCAGGTCCCTTCTCCTCTCCAACAGTCAGGAAAACCAAAGTTTCCTAAAAGGGGGCAGAAAGAACGAGGCTCAACAAATATTTAACTGCTATAAACAAGAACTTAAAAAGGTGAAGTAAGCGGTTTATTTATGTTAATATAAGTGTAAAATCGCTCTTTATTCATACAGTGATCACTTACATAATGTGCGCGTTTCATAAAGCCGATCTCTGTCAGCTGCTTTGCATGTAATCGGCAAATAAACTTATTGGAGTATCCCGAAATTTTTATCCAATCAGAAGAGAACGCTACAAACCGACACTCGTCTCACTCATATATAATATACAGGTCCTTCTCATATAATTAGCATATTGTGATAAAGTTGATTATTTTCCATAATGTAATGATAATAATTGAACTTTCATATATTTTAGATTCATTGCACACCAACTGAAATATTTCAAGTCTTTTGTTGTTTTAATACTGATGATTTTGGCATACAGCTCATGAAAACCCCAAATTCCTATCTCAAAAAATTAGCATATCATGAAAAGGTACTCTAAACAAGCTCTTAACCTAATCATCTGAATCAACTAATTAACTCTAAACACCTGCAAAAGATTCCTGAGGCTTTTAAAAACTCCCAGCCGGGTTCATTACTCAAAACCGCAATCATGGGTAAGACTGCCGACCTGACTGCTGTCCAGAAGGCCATCATTGACACCCTCAAGCAAGAGGGTAAGACACAGAAATAAATTTCTGAGCGAATAGGCTGTTCCCAGAGTGCTGTATCAAGGCACCTCAGTGGGAAGTCTGTGGGAAGGAAAAAGTGTGGCAGAAAACGCTGCACAACCAGAAGAGGTGACCGGACCCTGAGGAGGATTGTGGAGAAGGGCCGATTCCAGACCTTGGGGGACCTGCGGAAGCAGTGGACTGAGTCTGGAGTAGAAACATCCAGAGCCACCGTGCACAGGCGTGTGCAGGAAATGGGCTAAAGGTGCCGCATTCCCCAGGTCAAGCCACTTTTGAACCAGAAACAGCGGCAGAAGCGCCTGACCTGGGCTACAGAGAAGCAGCACTGGACTGTTGCTCAGTGGTCCAAAGTACTTTTTTCGGATGAAAGCAAATTTTGCATGTCATTCGGAAATCAAGGTGCCAGAGTCTGGAGGAAGACTGGGGAGAAGGAAATGCCAAAATGCCTGAAGTCCAGTGTCAAGTACCCACAGTCAGTGATGGTCTGGGGTGCCATGTCAGCTGCTGGTGTTGGTCCACTGTGTTTTATCAAAGGCAGGGTCAATGCAGCTAGCTATCAGGAGATTTTGGAGCACTTCATGCTTCCATCTGCTGAAAAGCTTTATGGAGATGAAGATTTCATTTTTCAACTAGACCTGGCACCTGCTCACAGTGCCAAAACCACTGGTAAATGGTTTACTGACCATGGTATTACTGTGCTCAATTGGCCTGCCAACTCTCCTGACCTGAACCCCATAGATAATCTGTGGGATATCGTGAAGAGGAAGTTGAGAGCCACCAGACCCAACACTGTGGATGAGCTTAAGGCCGCTATCGAAGCATCCTGGGCCTCCATAACACCTCAGCAGTGCCACAGGCTGATTGCCTCCATGCCAAGCCGCATTGAAGCAGTCATTTCTGCGAAAGGATTTCCGACCAAGTATTGAGTGCATAACTGAACATAATTATTTGAAGGTTGACTTTTTTGTATTAAAACACTTTTCTTTTATTGGTCGGATGAAATATGCTAATTTTTTGAGATAGGGATTTTTGGTTTTTCTTTATTTTTTTGCCAAAATCATCTATATTAAAACAATAAAAGACTTGAACTACTTCAGTTGTGTGTAATGAATCTAAAATATATGAAAGTATAATGTTTATCAGTACATTACAGAAAATATTGAACTTTATCACAATATGCTAATTATATGAGAAGGACCTGTATACACTCCATGGTCTCACTGCCGGTGCACGCCAGAGCAACAGATGGGTGAATGTGTATGCACCTACATGGCGGACCCTTCCCAATGTCTGTTTTGATGGTTTTTATCATGTTTTATCACACTTATGGATCTGAGATGATGCTAGATAACTTGCTGCTTGAAGACCGCAGTGCATTAATGTGGTGACGTAGGGACGAGCGAGGGGACTGCTAACTGCAGTAACTGACAGGAAGTTAGCTAAAAGAACCATTTCGCTTACAGCACCTTTAAGCAGCTGGGTTAAGATCTTACCTCGGTGTTGATTTCATTGGCAATGATGCTCATGAACTCGTTGTCTCCCTCTTTCCTGTAAAAAGAAAATGGACACATTTACTTTTCTGAAAGAGTCATATTGATGCTTTTACTTTAAACTTGATCAGGTCTCCCTATGGTTACTTTAAAGTTATTGCCGTTTTATTTTTTTTCAAGATATTTAAAATCACGACAATGTGTTATGGTGTATCTACAAACAAAGCACTTCACTAACTTGTGGAAGCTGAAGAAGTTGCCTCTCTGGGGGTTGCTCTTAAAGTCCTGAGCGATGAGAACAGCCATGTCTCGTAGCAGGCTCAGGTTAGTCTGCCCAAGACATTAGTATGAAGGTTAGGGAGTCTATTGTTAGAAAAATAAACTCTGATTTGTATGATATTATGCCCCCCCCCCTCTTTAATTTGCATTTACCAATATATAATCATTTAAACAAGTGTATATTCTTCACATTTTACTCTAATAAAGCTCTCCTTCCAGTCTGGGTGCTTGGGACCAATAGTAAGACACTAGGCCATAAAACTGAAGCTGATCTCCCAGAGATAAGATACATTCCTAAGTTAGAACAAAGACTTTGTAACTTCTCAAGGCTGGGGGAGGACGACATCATGGTCTCTGGTTTCGGTCAGAGAACAACAGGACGACTCTGAAATCTGCCTGACAACAAGCTTCAACCAATCAGTAGACACTGTCATGATGTTAGAGATAATAAAACCCCTTGCTGTTGAGTAGGGGGCTCACTTCTTTGTCTTCTTCCTGCTTTCCTGTCCTGTCAACATGCCTTGTCAATTTACTCAAATAAATACTGAGGCTGAGATCCCGGATTTTTACACATTTCTCCATGGTCTTTTTTCCTTCATAAATAGGCATTTTTACACGTACCTTTCACTATGCATGGTGTTACTTTGCAGCAAGCAGTCTCTTTAAATCAAATTCAATATTTTCATCTAAATGGGCTCGCTATAGTCAATGCCCTCTTGTGGCGAGCAGCAGGAATTGCTTCTCTACAGTTCTCAAACACAAAACAGCACTGGTGGGGCAGTGTGAATGAGCATAGAAACCACTGATGCAATGTAATTACTTTCTGTAGCAGCTTAGAGGACTTCTGCAACTTGTCAACCGCCTCGACGTGCTCGAATAGGCATTTTTACACGTACCTTTCACTATGCATGGTGTTACTTTGCAGCAAGCAGTCTCTTTAAATCAAATTCAATATTTTCATCTAAATGGGCTCGCTATAGTCAATGCCCTCTTGTGGCGAGCAGCAGGAATTGCTTCTCTACAGTTCTCAAACACAAAACAGCACTGGTGGGGCAGTGTGAATGAGCATAGAAACCACTGATGCAATGTAATTACTTTCTGTAGCAGCTTAGAGGACTTCTGCAACTTGTCAACCGCCTCGACGTGCTCGTCAGGACCAGTCCTATAGAGACAATGACAGGGGTAATAGTTTTTTCGCTTCAAACTTTGCAAATAAATGTAATTACAATTGGTTGGCAATTCTGACTTTGGAACATACTTAAGAAGAGACACCAGTGATCGCTCTGTGCTGTAGCTTTTCTCAGCGTACTTCAACACCCTGTTGCCTGCCAGGAAGATCAGGTTGCTTTTGTTTTTCTTCCCTTTCTCAGTTCCCAGGAGCTTTATTACCTAAAATTCAGATAAAGAAAAAAAACTGTAATTTATTACACCTAATGTTAAGTACATACATGATGGCATATGAAGTTTGTGCAATGTAAAGTTGAACCTGTAAGTGACTGAGGTTAGACACATGGGTACCGCAGCACATGTTGGCATCGACGCCCTCGATATCGATGATCCGAATGGGCCCCGCGTGGTCGTCTGGCAGCCCTCGACTCCTCACCTGGTTCACACACAAACACAAGACTGTATGTTAAAAAACAGTACATGGGGAAAAACTGTTTTCCTCCAAGTCAAGTTAACAAAATAATGTGTGGAAACAATATCTTAAACCTTGACTTTTGGGTCAATGATCAGACTCTTAAAGGAATACTTCACCCATACGGAACCAGCGTTCTATCATTATAAAATAACTATTATGATATAATGAATGAGGTTTTTCTTCCCTTGACCCAGCTGTCCTGTTAATCCTAACCCTTACTGTGATGTCACAAGAAGGAAACTGTAGGGTTAGACAGTGAGACCATAAAACACTCTTTCTGCCTTTTCTCAGGCTAAGATGATTGATTTTTTTTTTTTGCACATTTATACTAAATAGGATCTCCGAGTTCAATACTCCTTCATATTCCAACCGGTGAAGTAGGCCTTTAAAGACTGTATTATAGGAAGTTCAACATCTGAATACACACCTTTTCCACAGCTGGATCGTCTATGGAGAGGAGCTGAACAGTGACGGGGACATGGGCTCTGATCTTTTGGTTGATGGCTTCCTCCAGGGTTTGGAGCTGACCGGGCTTGACAGAGGGAGTGTCCAGTTCAATGGTGCTTCTCTGACGTCCCAACTCCCTGAGAAAAAAAAAAACAGAAGAGAGGTGAACCCACAAGTTTCTATGGTAACAGGGAAAAAGAAACGTGTGCAGCAGTGATGACGTACCACGATGTAGTCTTGTAGCCAAAAAAGGAATCTGCCAAAGCTGTGATCAAGTGTTGACCTAAGAGTCAGGAAGAAAACAGCCATTCATTGTAATGGGAAACAAGTGTGACCACAGCAGTGTTTTCACAGTTCCACACTGAATATGTAGTGTTTCTCACCTGAGTGTTGCTGCATGTGGTCAAACCTCCTCTCCCAGTCCACCTTCACTGGCACCTCCTGACCCGCCTCCAGAGGGGAGCACACAAAGTGCACGGCTTCGGCCCCCTGCCGCGTCACCCTCAACACTGGGACATCTCCGATCAGCCCATGGTCGTCTGGCTGAAGGGGGACAACATAAAACATTTTAGGCTTAATATCACACAGTAGTCAGAGTTTCTGGAGAACGCTTGTTTTCAAAATCACTTTTTTTAGAAATCCGGTGTTAGGCTTGGCTCTGTAAACGTGCATGTTGCTGCTAGCTATGGTGGGCCTACCCTTTTACAAAGCCCAGGCTGTGTATCAACACTGTGGCGCAATTTGTTTTCAGCGTGCACACACAGTACGGGCAGGTAAAGAATTGTAAGGATTCAATTATTTAAAAAAAGAGTCATTTTGACAAGTGTTCTACAGAATCGCTGACTCCACCAAGTTATATTTTTAATACAAACAGACAACATGAGCATGTGTGTACATGTGTTCAGTGATCATTGATGCACTTCGAAAATAGTGTAATAACTAGAGGATTTTCATTATAAAAACACAGCTTACCTGTCCGCCTCCTTCAGGAAACAAGATGGTGTCTTGGAGCTTGACGTTGAAGCCCTTAAGAGTTTCTTTCTTCCCATTGACCTCTTGTTTGAGCTCAGCTGGACAGCAGGACACTACAGAGGTGACAAACTGAAATGCAAACAAAAACAATGTATGGGAGAGTAAGACTGGGGCTGGGCGCACAGCTGCAGGTAGGTATAGGATTTCAAAACTTTACCAGAGATTGCAAAAGCATGCATTTTTTACTGCAAAATATTGTGTAAAGCCTACATAATTATCTTTGATCCCAAAATCCCAATGTTAAATAGGCTAGGCTAATGGGTTTCGCTTGTCAACATGAGTGAGTGGCTAGCTAGAAATAGACTACAAATTGAGCAACTATGCTATTGCGTTGACACCACATTATGTAACTGAGCATAAATCAAATGTGCACTGCACTAAAACAAAGTTAACAGTAGTTCAGAGTACAGCTGTCCAGTAGTAGCCTAACCAACTGCAGTTAGCAACCATGCTAAACATCCAGCAGGGAATGAGTGAATGCTACATTTCCCAACGTGCTATTAATCAAATTGTCCAGTAGCACTTTCGTACCTCTTTCATGTAACAGTCTCGTTGACACTGAAAAGCCATTCTGGAGTGATTTGAACGAACAGCTCTGCCTGAAACACGAGTTCATGTAATGCAGGTGAAACTGAATGGGAGTCAGATGTCGGCGGCGTAGTACGGCTAGCAACTGTGTCCAAACCTCGCATGCTTCGACTTTTTGTTGTTGTTTTCTTTCTTTTTTTGCGTTTCCTTTCAAACGTGATAGAAAGATAGAACTTCACAAACAAACAAAAAATAATAATATCAGGGATGGATAGAGAACCTTCAAGTTTAACTTTTCTTTCCAGTTGTTCAGTGACACATAGACCAACCAGAAAATGTCTAGGCCTCACATAAAACATAAAAGCATGCATATAACAAAATACACCAAAAAAAAGGAAGGGCCTATCCATGAACCAGGTGCACGACCTCACATAAAAACAGCCTCTATTATAGACTCATTGTAAATAAAGTTACTTCAAAACATAGATCTTGGCTACAACCATCACCATCCAAAACAATAACCATAACCAGTAGTTAAAAAAATAACCATCTATCACTGACTGTTTTACAAAAGACTCATTATCTTCTGATGTTAGCATTTCAAACATTTTGATGGAATGAAAAGGAAAAACATATCTCAATACAAAATGTATAAACACTTTAAAATCTTGATGTCAACCAGTTTTACAGTTGTGTTTTACAGTAATCTGCACTTCTTTTCTTTTTCTGGGCCGCCTTTGCTGGTGTATTTGGGCTCTACCATGTATGTCAACCGTCAACATGTATGAAGTTGACATCCCAATTGCTATTATACTGCCAATCTTCTGGAGTTATTTAATCAAATCCTTAGAATCCAGTAAAAATGCCTTTTATATACTGGTAAAAGCCTAATATTGTAATGGTACACCAAAGCACCATACCATCAGTAATGACTTCCAAACCATGGTTGTAAAATGTTTTAAATTGTTTTATTATTAAAATTGACAATATTTCCGTGCACAGTTGACAAGATTTCAATAAATAATCCCATAGAAAATACTATATGTAAACTTTAAAGATTATTTTGCAAATAATAACACCTGCCCGTATTAAAAGCTTCAGCCAACAGTGGCCACCAGCAGGAGAGAGGGGACTGGGAGTCTTAGTCAGACTGTTGGGAAAGAAGGAATAAAGTGTCAACATTTAAATGAGCAATGGAATATTGACTTTTTGATTTCTCCATTATTTACATCCAGTCATACATCATATATCCATTGTTCTTTAGGCAATACTATTTTTTTTAAATTGTTCCAGCAAGGCAAAACACAAGTGAAAAAGGTAATGATCCATATACAGTCAAAACCCAAATTATTCATACCCCTGGCAAATTTTGACTTAAAGTTACTTTTATGAAACCAGCAAGCTTTTTCTTGATTGTAAATTACACAGGCTTCTCCCAAAAGATAAGACGATGTACAAGAGGCATCATTGTGGAAAAAAAAATTATTTCAGCTTTTATTTACATTTGAACAAAAAGTGGCATGTCCAAAATTATTCATACCCTTTGCAAACTGTCAATAGAAAAGCCTTTATAGGCTAGTACAGCAATCAAACGCTTCCTATAATTGCTGGCCAGCTTTTTGCATCTCTCCACTGGTATTTTTGCCCATTCAGCTTTGGCAATGAGCTCCAACCCTTTGAGGTTGGGTCTCACCGCCATCACTCAATCTTTAGCTCCCTCCACATATTCTCAATTGGATTCAAGTCAGGACTCTGGCTTGGCCACTTTAAAACGTTAATGCGTTTGTCTGCTAACCATTTCTTCACCATTTTTGCTGTGCGTTTTGGGTCGTTGTCCTGCTGAAATGTCCAATGGTGCCCAAGGCCAAGTTTCTCTGCAGACTGCCTGATGTTGTTGTTGAGAATCTGGATGTATGGCTCTTTTTTCATGATGCCGTTTACTTTGATTAGGTTCCCTGGTCCATTGGCTGAAAAACACCAAAGCATTAGGTTCCCACCACCATGTTTGACAGTGGGGATGGTGTTTTTTTAGGCTTGAATGCTTCTCTTTTTTACGCCAAATGAAGGATACATCATTGTGGCCAAACAATTACATTTTTGATTCATCTGACCATAACACAGAAGACCAGAAGTCTTCTTCTTTGTCCAGATGAGCATTTGCGAAGTCCAAGCGGGCTTTTGTGTGCCTTATATGGAGAAGTGGCGTCTTCCTTGGTCTGCGTCCGTGGAACCCAGCAGTGTGCAGTGTCCGTTGGATTGTCTGCCTTGTGACGTTGCCTCCAGCAGAGCCAAGATTAACCAGGATGGCCTTGGTGGTGATCGTGGGATTCTTTTTCACCTCTCTCACTACCCTCCTCAGGTGTCACTTTTGGCTTCCGACCACGTCCTCTGAGATTTTCCACAGTGCGGAACGTCTTGTATTTTTTAATAATACTTTGCACTGTAGCCACTGGAACTTGAAAACATTTAGATATGGCCTTAAAGCCCTTTCCTGACCTGAGAGCCTCCACAATGCACAGCCGCAGGTCCTAGCTCCTTGGTCTTAGCCATGACTGTCCACAAACCAACTGCAGCAGAGAGCTGCTGTTTTTCACCTGTTGAGTTGATTAAAACAGCTGTTCCTAATGAATCATGGTTATTAGGATACTTTAGAACAGCTTGGACTATTTGGAATGGTATAGAACTTTGGATTTTCCCATAGACTGTGACAGTTTGCAAAGGATATGAATAATTGTGGACATGCCACTTTTTGTTCAAATGTAAATAAAAGCTGACGTACATCGTCTTATTATCTTTTGGGAGAAGCCTGTGTCATTTCCAATCAAGGCAAAGCTTGCTGGTTTCATAAAATTAACTTTAAGTCAAAATTTGCCAAGGGTATGAATAATTTTGATTTTGACTTTATATAGAACAGTATTAAAATGAATAGACACTTACATCGCTCAGATCATCCATACTTGGTGCGACTCCTTTATTTTTGTTGGACAACTCATTGAGCATCTGAATAAGGACACACATACACACACACACACACACACACACACACACACACACACACACACACACACACACACACACACACACACACACACACAGAAATAATGTGAATATTGCAAAGTACATGCAGTTTCCTGAGCTTGTAAACATTATCAGAAGTCATTGTATTTTTACTGTACACATTGCCTGTACTCACCTCAGCGTATTTTTGAAACTCTTCCTTTCCGTCGTCCTCTTCATTCGCCCAGTCCCTCCAGTTATCAAAGTCTACCATGATCCAGTTGGGCTGCGTAACAGAATGACAAAGAGAACAGTTTTACATTTGAATGACCATTTTAAGTTTGAGAGGAGAGGTAGCTGCACGCTGCTTCTTAAATATTTATCATCTGAAATACCTCACAGTTAGAAGATATTTAAAAAACACACAAAATTCTCATGAGAATTTGTAGACCTAAATGTGTGGGGCAATGCAGCCACACACACACACACACACACACACACACACACACACACACACACACACACACACACACACACACACACACACACACACACACACACACACACACACACACACACACACACACACACACACACCAACTTACTCTAGCTTCATCCTTCTGAAGACGAGGCCATGAAAAATCAGGCTTCACCTTCCTGAGCAAGACACAGATGGTGCGGTCATAGACTCTTTCTCTGGAGTCCTTTGAAAGTGTTAAAGGGATAAAAATACTCTTGTATTAAACACCACACGGACTATATACTTCAGCTTGCATTTAATATATACATTTTAAGATCAAAACTTAGTTTTATTCTACTGGTCTCATTGTGCCAAAAAGTTGGATGCTTACATTTTTATTAACAGCGTCAAAGAAGTACAGCTCAT
This sequence comes from Ammodytes marinus, assembly GCF_949987685.1. Classification (NCBI taxonomy): domain Eukaryota; kingdom Metazoa; phylum Chordata; class Actinopteri; order Uranoscopiformes; family Ammodytidae; genus Ammodytes; species Ammodytes marinus. The sequence continues at coordinate 14,398,416 of NC_137224.1, read as the reverse complement.
TATAGATCACGTCATCCGTGTCGTTTTTGCAGCTGTTGTTAAGACAAGATGTATGGTCATCATGGAAACAATTTTGAACATACTACTGTATTTACTACATAGTGGGCTATACACAATTTTAAATGTTTTACAGTATAATGGCCCCATTATCATTTCAGCGCCGGAAAATAATGGCTTAAGATTTTCAACAAACACTGGGGCACTATATTTTACAAACACAGAGGTAGAGAGCAAGAAAAAGAACAGATCAACAAAATGCCAACTGTGTATAAACCATAGATAGTAGCCTATGGTATAAACTCACATTAAAGTCATTTTGTTCTCCTGGATATCAACCTGAACATCTTTTGGTTTCTGAACCTTAAAGTTGATGGTGACGTATTTCTTTCTGTCAGACCACAATGCAGTTGCTGGCTGGCTGTTAGGAAAGAGAAACTGTTAGGCTACTTTTTAAATCAGAAATACTCGTGTTCAAAAGGATTTGTTGGTCACTTACCTCTCCTCTGGTCTTTCAATCTTTGGCTTGTTCATTCTAAAACTTGTGTGCAAAACTACAACAGAAACTGCTTTCCTACTACTTTGACTACCGAAAAAGTACAACGCATGCAGCTTGTTGGTTCGGGCTGTGTGTGCTCTAATGCAGTAGGCCTGGCCATGGAAGCTATATATAGAGTAGTAGTTGGTATCAGCTGCCAGGAGACATGTCTGCCCTCAGCCCCTACCCCCTTCCCCGTCCCTTTATGGCCTGTCAGTGGAACTCTCTGGAAAACAGATGCATTTTCTTGTTTTTCCAATACTTCACACTCTCCCGACTGGGTGCTGTGAGGTTGGAGTTGAGGCTCAAAATGGGGAAGAACATGTCAACATATGGGGGAAAAAAACATTTGGATCACTGGGAGACCAACAATCATGTCAATATTTTTTTCTTTTCTTTTTTAAACTTTGTTTTTTAGATTACTTTAGGCTACTTTTAAGATTATGTGGTATTTTTTTCTTAATTTTTGTCTGCATTTGTAAAGTTGCCTTCGTAAAGTAGGATAGGCTACAATAAATGCTAAGGAAACTAACTCGCCCCTGTGAAGGATCCTGAACTACATTTTTATTCTATATATTTCCATCAATGGAAGCGAGGCAACCAATAGGTCAGTCTTGATCCTTCCCAAAAAAATAGGCTATAGGCCTATAACAGTTATGTTGCAGTTAAAAGGCTCAGTAGCTTTTTACAGTCTATGGTCAGTAGTAACGATAAGAGTTAACCATTAAGGGGTAAGAGTGTCTCTGTCTTGACAGCATTAGATAAGGTTGACAGCTCCAGGAGAAGCTTGTGGTGGATCTGGATATTTTTGGCAGTGTTTAATGTTATATAGGCCTATATATATAGGCTATATATAGGCCTACTACCCTACACATTTGAAAGCAGTTAATCAATGGTAGAGGTGTTCCAAAATAAAAAGATCTCTCATGTTGTTGTTACTTTGCAGCTACCCAGTCCACTGGGGTTTTGAATGTGGCACTGAGTCGCCCCCTACAGGTCTGGCGGCTCACAGGCTTCAGATTCCCCACCGGAAATGCAATTCAGTCCTCTGTCTGTGCGGGGAATGTGGCGCGAGAGATCCAGGCAACGCTGTGTACATATAAACTTCTGCCTGAAATAATCAATAAAATAGTTTTCTTTTGCCTATTTAACGAACAGCTTGGGGGAATTTTGCTATCTGGGACTTCAAACCCTCAGGAAGTATCGCTCATTCAGGTTAAAAATGCCTCGCAGACGTCAGGTAAGAACAAATGTAGGTCGCACAAGAGGGTAACGTTAGCAGAGTTAGCTCCGAGCTGTTCCACTGTCTGGATGGGGAGTGTTTGCCACCATAGTCCATTACATTTTCTGGCAATTTAACATGCAGATAAACGGTTTAGCCTACAGTGTATGGGTATTGCTTGTGCAAACGCTCAGTCCACCAAGCAGCACCTTACTGTTTATTTGAATCACAGCTGTATTTGTTACATTTAGTAGTGTGTGTATTTGGTCAACATTTACATGTAAGTCCAGAAGCTAACCAAACCTCTCTGGGCGTTAACGAGTAGCCAAACCACAGCCTAAAAAACGTTATCTTTGGTATTAATGAATTACAACGGTACTCTGTGGGTCATGCGTATGCCGAATTTACCACAAGACCACAATAACTGGTATTGTGTTAAAAATGTGTAAATTAATGCAGGCAAGGAAGTTAATCGGCAAGTATTACATCTTAAACTGCGAGTTTGGTGCCGTATGTGAAAACGGGGTCAGTTTAGCTAACGTGATGCGCTAAGCTAACAACAATAATAATAGGTTGATGGCGTGCTAACCAGGCTAGTAGCTACTTTAGCGTGTAGGCACTACTGGGTCTAGCAACTGTCACATTATTTGACTAGTTTCTTTTTTGAAAAACATCAGATGCTAATAGCTAGTTAGACTCACTGCAAACTCAGCTAACAGCGAGCTATCAGCTGTCTGTAGAGTTAGCTGGATGGTCGTCCCATCCCGTTAACAGCTCACATAAGCATCTTGTTGGGCCAAAATCAGAGTCCTGGTTTTTATCAATAAAAAAAACTATTATTAGCCAGCTAACCTCATTGATTGTGCTTTCTAAGCCGGATGACACTTGTCACCCTGATCAGCTTCTAGATTTTTTTATGCCATGACTACGGAATTTGTGTTGAATGCTTCTCATTTAAAAGTTCTTTCCCCTGATAGAGACTCATTCCCGGGAGTGGTTCGGATGGAACTGAAGACTCGGACTCCTCCGGTGAAAGAGAACAGACCAATAGTTCAGAAAGTGACGGGAACATGCACAAGAGACAGCGCCTAACCAGAGCCTCTACTCGCCTCAGCCAAAGCTCTCAGGGTTGGTCAACATAACCCTGTTAATGTTAGTGTACATCTTTTTACAGTATTTGTCATCTCAGCTGTTTAATCAAAGTTTTGGTTTGATTCCCTTTTTGCGTTAGATACCCCGGACTTGAAGCGAGCTGCGGACCACGACGAGTCTCCTCCATTGACGCCCACGGGAAACGCCCCCTCCTCTGAGTCTGAGCTGGACATCTCCAGCCCCAACGCCTCCCATGACGAGAGCCAGGCCAAAGACCAAGCCAACCGAGACTCGGACAAGGACCTGTCCCATAGACCCAAGCGCCGCCGCTGTCACGAGACCTACAACTTCAACATGAAATGCCCCACACCGGGATGCAATTCACTTGGTAAAAATCCCTGTCCCCCTTTTTAAAGGTGTATTGAGCAATCCTGGAGAACGCTTGTTTTCAAAATCACTTTTTGTCAAAATCAGGGAATATCTCCTCTCAATCCGCTACCTGTATGTACGCTGAGAAAAACAATCTGGTGTTAATATACAGCCTTGGCTCTGTAAACTTGTATGTAATCAAAGGGTATGCAAACAAAGGTGGCCAACCGTAGCTTGCAACATATCTGTTTACATAGCCTAGGCTGTGTTATAACACTGGATTCTTTTTCAGCGCACACAGTACGGACAGGTAGCGGATCATGAGGAGATATTCCCTGATTTTGAAAAAAAGTGATTTTGGCAACAAGCATCCTCCAGAATCGCTGACTGCACCTTTTAATAATGTTGTATAGGTCCATCAAGGGCATCCCTGATTATTTATTTGAACACACTGCGTTTGTTTTGTATTCAGTGCCACATTGTACTATCAGGATGTCGTTGTTTTAAAATGAACAATCTCCTTTGCTTTGTTTTCCTAGGACACCTCACAGGAAAACATGAACGTCATTTTGCTGTATCGGGTTGCCCTCTTTATCACAATCTTTCGGCTGATGAATGCAAGGTGAGCATCTTAAAAAAATGTGTCTAATGTAATTAGCTAGGTTGAGGATAGCCAGCAGTGTTTTATCATTGTCTTGATTTTAAATGACAATGTAAGTTGTATTTTTTTATGTGATTAGCTCCTCAACACTTTAACTTCTGCATCTTCCATGATTTATTTTCCCCTTATATTCAGGCTGTTATTCTTTCTATATTTATTATGTTAATACATTTCTTTTACATAAAGCACTTTGGAGTGTTTGTGTTGAGTTGCATTAGTCAGTTTAAATAATGCGGGGTTCCCCCCAGTTATTCCAGGCATGGCAGTTATTTTATAAACTTAAGTTATTTTAAAAGCAGTAGCCTACTGTACATACACGCTTTATTTTTTGTAATTTTCAATTTTAATATTTTTATGTTTTCGATTGAGAAGTCAAAACTTAAAATAATCTCTGTATTTTCCTTGAAAAACAAGCAAGTAGACTGTAGTAATACCATTTACTTATTATATTGCAAATCGTAATATTGTGCACTATAATCACAATCGCACCAAATCGGGCAGCGCTATTTCCACCATGCCTACTCAATTTTCTGGGGGAAACCATGTTATGGGGATTTACCTTTTATGGTGTTAAGGAAAAGCTTTATTAGATTGTCTTGGCCATAACGCTGACTTATGATGGAGAAGAAAAGAACTGGTTGAGTTATCAGGCCCCTCATCATATTCAACAATACGTGACTGTTCAGGCCGCATGCTAATCTTCTCAAAATTGTATCAGAAAGAGATAACAAGACACTCAGCAGATGTATGTTAACACAAACTACCATCCTTCTATTTCTATTCATAACAGGAGAAAGCCATCAGCCGCGAGAAACAAGAGGAGGAGGTGAAGGTGCAGGAGGAAAGCAACTCACGCCATGCAACTCGCCACCAGGTATCCTCTTTGTGTAACGCATGTTATTTAGCACCGGACAGTTTACAGTGTGCCGGTGGTCCGTCGCAGTTTTGATTACTGCTTTGTCAATTGTGCTGACTTAAGATGCTGAAAAATAAAAGTATAGGTGATGGGTGTTCAGATCATGCATTAACATGAAAATCAATGTATCTTTTTAATCTGTATTTTCAGACGCCAACAACAAAACAGAGCCGATACAAAGAGCAGGTGGCTGAGTTGAGGAAGGGGCGAAACTCTGGCCTTCAGAAGGAGCAGAAAGAAAAGCACATGGTACATCATCTCCATCATGCCAGCGTCCACTTGCTGCTGTGTACTGCCATGTGTCACTATTAGAACCGACACTCTATGGGTTTATTTGCATGTCGAAGTTGTACATTGTCTTATTGTTTCCATAGGAGCATCGGCAGACACATGGCAACACCCGAGAGCCTCTTCTGGAGAACATCACCAGCGAATATGACCTGGAGCTCTTCAGAAAAGCCCAGGCCCGTGCATCCGAAGATCTGGTAATGGGCTGTTATCATATCTCCATTGGTGTCATTCTCGCATTAAAGGTGCAATATGTAACTTTGGCTGTGTCAGAGAAGTGAACATTTTCTAAGGTATATTCAAATTACTGAATAAACAAACTTTACTCGGTTACTGTTTCACTGTTGTTGTTTACAGCAGCAGGGCCCTCAGTTTTGTTTACAAACAAATAATTTTCTTACGCTTGGTTCCAGGTGCCTCAAAATAATTAAGTTTTAGTTTATGATAGAATTATTGAATACTAAGGATTACATGTAGAGTAAATATGTTTTGCAAACTACCTTATGGCTCTGCAATTGCAAACAAATCCTCTAAAACTGCATAGTGCACCTTTTAAGATTTTACTCAAACATACTTGGTTAAATGACCCAATTATCTGTATGTCAGCACAGCCTGGATAACTTTCTCGCAAAGGCCGAAAAGCTAAGAAAAGCGGTAAGAATAATCTTTCCCATCATGCCCTCCTGCAGGAGAAGCTGCGTATCCAGGGTCAGATCACCGAGGGCAGTAACATGATCAAGACCATCCTGTTTGGCCGCTACGAGCTGGACACCTGGTACCACTCGCCCTATCCCGAGGAGTACGCACGGCTGGGTCGCCTCTACGTCTGTGAATTCTGCCTCAAGTACATGAAGAGCCAGACCATTCTCAGGCGACACATGGTGAGAGTTAGGAGACTGAAATCCCCTTGATACCTCATAATAGTAATAATAATGCCAAAAAAAAATATTTTTATGTTCATGAGATATTGACTATATGAAAAAATCTGTGATGTGGTCACCTGACTGATATTTCATAATATTTAAAGCTAAAAATATAAAGGCTAGAAATGTTTTGCTTGGCGCGCGCCAAAGCGGATTTATCCAGCGCCAAAGGAAAATCAGGAGCGCCAAAATGATAAAAATTGAGAATAAATATAGCTATTTAAGTCATCCTTCTTGAGGGACTGGGCAATAACTTGAATTTCATTTTCGATTACTATTAAGGCTTCCCTCAATCATGAAAACAAAATAATCGTTATTAAACTATCATTGTTCTGCACGCATGCAGGCTTGTAAATGCAGCGAACCCTTCTGCTATGCGCTCCGCTCGGCCCCTCCCTCACCTGATAGTTATCCAGAGAGTACGAGGGAGATGTTACGCATTGCCGGGTGTTTTGAAAAACTTCTAGATGACGAGAATAAAGGTAAAACTAATTGTGTTGTCTGAAAACACTTCAGACTCACAACAAACTAAAATAATGTGCAAGATATGTCACGCGCGGACACGCGAGTCACGTGACATACGCGACCGCGAGAGAGACAGAGAGAGAGATACAGATAGAGAGAAAAAAAGGCATATACGACCTGATCTGCACCTCTAAACATCCCGACCAATTTGTTTATTCACTTTAAATCGAATCATAGTGGTCTATGACCAAGCAATCACTGAATAAAAAACACAGGAGGTTTAAAGCTCCTTGACTCCTGCCACCACAACTGTCAACACTACAATGCAAATGCCTATCCACCCTGCTCCTTGACATAAATCAATCATGCCCTTACATTTAATGCTATCAAAAGACGTGCCCTATCAACACCATTTACAACTGGTTATTTTTATTTTGACATATTTATTTTATTCAATTATTAAAAATATGTTTCACTTATTTAGCCTATTTCTATTCTCCCTGTTTTCAGTTCAATTAGGCCTTTGTTTAAAGTCCAAAGTCATGCTGTTATTAGAAAGAAAACCTTGTTAAAAGTAAAATAAATGCATAATGTTCTTAAATCAATGATTGACTGTCTTTAATAATCGTGATAACACAATGTGATTACTCAAAATAATCATGATTATGTTTTTTTTGCAGGCCAAGTGCGTATGGAAGCATCCCCCAGGAGACGAGGTGTACAGAAAAGGGGCTATATCTGTATTTGAAGTTGATGGCAAGAAGAATAAGGTAGGGTACATTTCTGCTTTGTTTCACTCATCTTGGTTTTGTTGATTTATTGGGGGATTGCTCTGTCCAGCATGCACCCCAAGACATTTTACTTATAAGCCACCCAGAATAAATCATTAAGGGCCATTTCTTCACCAGATCTACTGCCAGAATCTGTGTTTACTCGCCAAGCTCTTCTTGGACCACAAAACACTGTACTATGACGTGGAGCCTTTTCTATTCTACGTCATGACAGAGGCAGACAATACCGGCTGCCATTTAGTGGGCTACTTCTCCAAGGTAAATGTAGCAACAACAAAAAAAAGTTATGGTGTCTATACTATGAGAATTATACCTTGTACAAATTATGTTTGTATACAGATGCGACTGATGCGACAGATGCGACTGTAACATCTTTTTTCTTTTTTACTTGAAGGAGAAAAATTCCTTCCTCAACTACAACGTATCCTGTATCCTGACGATGCCACAATACATGAGGCAGGGGTTTGGCAAGATGCTCATCGACTTCAGTATGTATCACTTCTTTCTTAATTAACAAAAATACAGACTACCTCTTATAAGCTTTAATTAAGTGATATATATATCCGGGGGCGCCCTTAGCTCAGTTGGTAGGGCGTCACCCCCTGGGCCAGGCCCAGCAGCACACCCGTGTTTGATTCCCGCCCGCGGTCGTTCTCTGCATGTCACTCCCCTCTGCCCCATTTCACCTCTGTCTCTTCAAACTATCAATAAAGCATGAAAAATGCCAAAAAATATCTTTAAAAAAAAGTGATATATATATCCAGGCCTTTTGTATTAGACTGTAGTGGTTTGTGACTTTACATCCCCATTCTGCATTGACACATTAGGGCATGCAAATGATGATGCCGTTCTTTATGTAAATGTGTGAGCGAATCTGTCACCTCAGGATTCTCCTTGATTAAAATGTCTGTTTAGATGTGAACAACTGATGTTATATTATTTAAATATAATGGTCTGTTTGCACAAAGAATACTTTTCTTTTCATGTGTTTTTGCTGACTGTCCACTGTTCTTTTATTGTAGGCTACCTGCTGTCCAAAGTGGAGGAGAAGGTGGGCTCCCCAGAGAGGCCTCTGTCCGACCTGGGCCTCATCAGCTATCGAAGCTACTGGAAGGAGGTTTTACTCCGATACATGTACAATTTTCAAGGCAAGGAGATCTCCATCAAAGGTGAGATAAGACCACAGTATTCAAACAGGCAGTCCATTTGTTGGTGGAAAGGCTTTATTGACAAATGAGAGGACTATTTAGAACAAAATACACACATGCATCCCCATATAACAAAACCTAATCACTGTACTGATGTTTGCTTGATGTACAGAGATCAGTCAGGAAACTGCTGTCAATCCGGTGGACATTGTGAGCACCCTGCAGTCTCTTCAGATGCTGAAGTATTGGAAGGGGAAGCACTTGGTTTTGAAGCGACAGGTAAGATCCTCAGGCCTTCTTTTTTTTTTTTTTTCATCTCAAGATCATTTTTATTGTGATATTTTCCCATTAAAGGTGAGGTCAGCGACTCTGGAGAATGCTTGTTGTCAACAGCACTTTTTGGCAAAATGAATATCTCCTTATGATCCGCTACCTCTATGCATGGTGTGTGCGCTGAAAATAAATCTGGTGTTCATACACAGCCTAGGCCAATGCTTCTCAAATGGTGGGGCGCGCCCCCCTGGGGGGGCGCCGTGAGTTATCAGGGTGGGCGCGGGCTGCCTTGATTTCCAACTGACCAAAAAAAAAAAATATATATTATTATTTTAATTTAATTTTTTAAGGTATAGCAAGTGCGATGTGTGCTTGTGTATGGTCATATCCGCCCGAAAGGCCGCGATTTGCAGTAAATAAACGTCCACATGTGTCTCCAAGTGTCTCTGTAGGCTATTTAAAAAGAAATCAAGCAAGTAGACTGATAATAACATTAATTAATTATTGGTTATCGCATCACAGAAGGCATATTGGCCTATAATAATAAAAAAAAAACACCTTAACTATGTTTACAGTTTAAAAATGTTTGAAATGAAATGCAAACCTCATTGAATCATTTGCTCTTGTTTCTCTGTCCTGAGATTCACACAGACTGAGCAGTCTTGTTTAAAGCGGCTACGAGTAACATTTAAATATCTTTTAAACAGCCTCATGTTTCCTCTGATAATCATAAATTACCTTTAACAGCAAACGAGACCATCAGTGCAAAGAAAGACGTTTTTATATAGTTTTTATTACTGCTTTTGGTCTGGTCGCACACCCAGTCCGATTTTCGGTTCGCTCGTGCAGGCTCTATGGTCACATATCCGTATTGCTCGCAGATTTCAGTGTGGCACTGCAACGCGATTTGAGAAGCCTATCCCTCCAGGTGAGGGAAGGGGAGCGGGAGCCTTGTTTGAGACAGTTATTTGTCGTCATAATGACTGATAACGGGGCTGAACCATCAAAGAAAAAAAAGAGAATGCAATGAAGAAAAGCTAAAAGGGAGAGTGATATAGGCTACGGGCGGGACGAGGGCGTTGCCAAGCAACGTGTATACAATTTCACGAGAGCGAAACTAGACTGCAGTGTTTACTCCTAAATTAATGAGCGGTTGGTACTAACACAAAGTTTGCTTTGCTTCACCATCATCAGATAACCATTATCTAAAATAGTCATTATTTACATCAACAACACAAACACATTACCTCATCGTGATCCATACTAACTGCCGTCTCGTTCATTCGCTTTCTGTGAGGACACGTAATCTTTCAGCTCCGTGAGAGAGAGTAGTTAGGTGACGCTGCTGCATCAACTCATTGCAATCAGGTGTGTGTAGCACTGACTGGCATTAGTTGATGCAGTGTCAAAACCACTCTAACGGAGCCGAAAAGAGTCCTCACACTTTCAACACAGGGACATGCACTATATTGCGCCCTTCTCAGTTCACACTCGCACGCCTGGCACGAGCTAGAACACAGCTTTGCGACAGCTGGCGTCGTAAAAATACTACCGCTTTTGTCCAAAGGGGACACCAACGTGCCATGTTACTCGTAGTGGCTTTAAATGTTACAAATTGAGCTAATAAACTGAACTTTGAATTTTTTTGCTGCAGAAGTTATATCAGCTAATTTTTCTTATCTAATTTGATAATAAGGTGATTGTATGCAGAATGCTCGTGCCAGAAACGCATACAGTGGTTTTGTACAGATAAATAAATAAATATGAGAAGGTTCTCAATAGTATTTAAATTTAGGGGGGGCGCGAAAAAATGTCTGTCCCCTAGATGACAGAAAATAATTGAGAACCACTGGCCTAGGCTCTGTAAACTGGTTTGTAAACAAAGGGTATCTACACAAGCTTGCAATTGCTCATTGCTCATTTACAGAGCCTAGGCTGTGCATTAACCCCAGATATGTTTCATACAGATTTGTTGTAACACACACGCGCACACAGTACAGACAGGTAGCAGATCATGAATAGATATTCACTGAATTTGACAAAAGGGCATTTTGAAAACAAGCATTCTCCAGAATTGATTCTCATTTCAAAATTTAACCTGAAAACATTTTCTTCCGTTCAAACAAATCATTCAATATTATTAACACATTATATTTTTCAATATACCCCAGTCCTACTGTACTTGTTTTCCCTCTGTTAACAAATGACAGAACCTGTGTGTTTATCTGCCTCCTAGGACCTGATTGATGAGTGGAAAGCCAAGGAGATCAAGCGAGGCAATAGCAACAAAACCATCGACCCAAGCTCTCTAAAGTGGACCCCCCCTAAAGGGACATAAGCACTAAGAAACCTCAGGCTACTCAATGAACTCACCTCCAGCCTCACCAACCACAAGTAGCCTAGACCTACCAAACTGTCAATAAAGACCAGAGTTCTTTCTTTCTTTTATGGTTTACCCTGCTTTTTTCTGTCACTGAACATTTTTTTACTTTTATATTTTACTTTCATTTCATTCTTAAGCATTGTGGAGACAGAAAATGATACTGTTTTGTTTGCCCTATTTGTTTAAAAAAAATGCCTACTTCTAAGCTTTGAATGTGATAGGATAAATGGTCCAGTGCAGTGGAGAAACGTGAATGTTTTTGATTTGCTCGTGCAGAAAAATACACATTTGGCAGCATTTTACAAGCTAGTCTTTTAATTTCATTCAACAAAAGGATGGATTTTTTGAAGATGGTAGTCGTTTTGTTTGGGGCTCAATACAAGTTGTTGGCATGAATTGCAAAAAGTGAGAAGGAAATATGATGTATGTTGACGTCTTTGGTTGTTGGTGTAAAAATTGTATAGATCATAATAATATCATGTACTACTTTTTTCTTTAGCTCCATCAGTACAGCATTTGGACCCATTCCTCTGAAGAACCTGCCAAATAACAGATTATTAAATTCAGATATTTTTTAATTTGCTGATAGTATTTAAACAAAGACGACAAACAATAGAAATAAAAAGGACCTCAGGTTTTTATACTGATACAATTGTACCTTGCTTGTGTCGTATCTCCGAAACATCGTGCGCAGTGGTTGTTGCAGATGGAATTATTCTGCTTAAAGATTCTGTAACGCAGAGAAAAAAAACATCTTATTAACTCACCATTCAAATGGGAATGTCGTTGCTTTGTTCTTCTAATCATAGGTGTTAAATGTGTATTAGCAATTTGATATATTTAATATCAATAAAGCTGCTTTGATATTTTCAAATGAGCTAAATGTCGTTTCTTCCTCCTTTTTTTGGCTCACCGTCACTAGAAAGGCTCCTCCCCATCAGGCCCACAAACAATTCTCCTTTATTTCCTACAATAGGAGAAAGAAGGATGATCACATTTACAAAGTAGCAGCTTTTTGGTTATAATGTAACAACTATGCTGCCATAAGAGGAAACAGAATTTTTTTTTTGAGTTAACCATTTTTTTTCTTCTTTTAAAGTCTGGTATCAAATCATATTTTTTCATAGACTTTTAATATTTAATATAGCAGCTTATAGTGGATTTTTAGATATTTAAAGCTTTATTATATTTGACCACAGTTTAGCAGCAACATTAAGTTACTTACGTCTGTTAACCTGAAAAGGCTTTTTCACATCTGTGAGGAGGGGGTAAAAGAGAAATACCAATGTATTTATAGTCATGTACCAGTCCGTTCATATTCATTTTCCACAGACACATACTGTGAAATGAAGCCTTCAATGTAAAAAAAAAAAAAAAAAGCACATACAATAAACAAATCACAACAAAAACATTGGTTGCATTTTTGTGATGCAACCAATGGTGTTAATGAGGTTAGAGGAACACCTGAGCGTTTCCCCATGAGTCCGTAGAAGCGGAGGGCTTTAGATCTTTTCATCAGACCGGCCATCGGGTGGGTCAGAGCTGCCTCCAGGGACTCATCCTGACAGAAAAAAACAAACCACGTTTGATTTTTGTATTTTGGTAGAACCAGAACTCTCCTTTCTCTTTTTAAATATCACTCCTTAAATCACAAAGCGTTCATTCCCTTAATATGTGGGGTAGGCTATGTATTTCAAAAAGCTAAATGTAGAGAACATATCTGCTGCGGAAACCGCCCCCCAATGATTCATATTTGTCAACAGTTGTATTCTCTTTAATATCTTATTTGCTCACCTGGTAGTCTGTAGATAGCCCTCTCTCCTCTTCCACAATAGAGGACAGGGCCTGATCAGTTTGCACTAAGGCACAAAAAGTCACAACAAAAAACTGAATCTTCCAGTTATCCATCTCTTTTTTGTCTGCTACTCTACAATCAAAGTAGTAATTTCTAGCCTCAAAAAAATTATATTGAGGCAAATGTGATCCAGTGTTGTTCTGTCTGCCCTGGGCTCTACCCAGGAGGGATTTATACCTCTATACCCCATCCCCATTATGCTAGACTCCTCCCCTACAAACATGATAAGGCCTGTATTGCATTTGAAAACTTAAAGATTTCCTCATTTTATTTTGGCAAAGCTATTAGATTTTTTGCAGCCATTACACATTAAATATCTGATGAATCAAATATGTTTTCAAGTTGAGCATATACTGTGATTCCTCAGTTGCTGTATAGTGGGAAGTAAAGACTTACCAGCAGTGTTACATCCTAAGGAAAAAAAAAGACATGTTCAATAATATTGAAGCCTAAATATTGACATTTGGTGATGGTCACCTTTCATCTTACATTTTTATTAGACATCTGTCTTGGTATTGGTTCTAAAAATATCCTCATTTTGATCCTTGTGATGTGCACACGCTTCTTTGATATCAGCCGGGGGGGGAAGAGGACAAGACTTGCAGGCGCGTCAGGGCCTTTGAGCGACATTTTGTAAATATAAGCGTGTGCCTTCAAAGGTAGAACGCTTTTATTGGTCGGTCAGTTGACTCTGTGGATCACTGTGTGGATAGTAGATCTGGATTAAGCACGACTCAGACGTGACCTCTGAGGTCAAATGAAACCTGGTCTAAAATGAGTAAAAAAATCAATATATGATATCAAAGTTCAGTGTTTCAACAAGCTTTTGCAAAAAATCTGATCAAAAATATATGTTCTTAAATATTAAAAACAAATCAATATATCTATCTATCTTTAATGATAGTATCTTTAATGTTACCCTTACTCTTTTCAGATGCTTACTGTCATGCAACTATCTCCCCACATTACAAAGTGTTGGTGGATTTTGTGGATTTGGGTTTAGAAGGGCTTTAACAGTATATTACTGAAGGTTGTGTTCAACACTTGACTGGTCAGAAGTTAAGCAGATGATGGATAATACACGGTTGATATTTTCAAGTGCAATGGAATATGTATGAAATGTGCTGCACATCATAACCTGATCAGTATGAAGATCCATGTCAGTATCTTTGATGTCAGTAGGACCATTTATTCTCCATCTCCTGAGATAATTACACTCTTATTAAACATTTTCATGATCTTTACTTCTAATGAAAGCTATTTTTTCCAACGCACTGGCTATAGAAATATTTGGAGAGGCAATTAGTCGACAATCTGTGTGCCGTAAGGAGACCCACTCGAAACAAAGCGGACACACATGTGAAAATGCTTTGATCAACGCGCAGGTGCTTCTAAAAGCAAGAAAAGCTCCAGGACAATTAGTCCTGAAAGGCAATTACAGCCCTCGTGTGCGCGTGGTCCAGCCCACAGCTCACATGGAGTGCGGAATCAAAAAGAAATCAGAGGCACAACATTTGCATATGAAATGCTTTAGTCACAAAGAGCTGCCGCAGTGACATAACCCTGCATTTCCATGTGACGCAGAGGTAGAAGTTGGGGACGCCATTTCAGCTTTTGCACTGATGCACTGCTTGTGGAGGGTCTCATATGTTTACTTCTGATCCATTCCACCCTGATATGTGACTCTTCTAGTCTTTTGACTTGAATTATGAATCTCATGTGATGTTTTTGAATGGTGCACAACTGACATAATCATGGGCCCTCTACGGAGACCTTTGATGCAGATGATTATCCAAGAAATATGTTACCTTATACCTGCTGTGGATTACCTTGTTACAGTTGCATCATGGGAACTGTTATTGCCGGAGCAATCTGCCGACCTGGTTTCTGTAAGAAATGTAACTGCAAGCAGACAAAGTTTAGAAAAAATCACTTTTCGTGTATGGACAAAAATCTGGAAGTGCTTAATTTTTTATCTGGCTTGTCCTTATGTTGTGGTACTATTATGAATTGTGAATATAGCCAGTCTCACACCCCCTTCGGTCATTCACTCCTTTATTTAGACAATACCAGGTTGTCCTCTGTCTGAGTATGCAAAGACCAGCTCATCAAATCAAGGTTTTACAGGTTAACTCGGGTTTTACAGTTTACTTGTCGTCAGGACTCAGGGGTACTAATACTTTTTGGGTTAGGGTTAGGGTTAGGAAATTAGGAGAGAGTGAGATGGGGACTGACACGAAGAAATGTGGGGTTTGAAAGCACTGGGCTACAGGAGGTGGAGGGGTCGGGATGTCTTGGCATAGAGTTCGATTTTTTCCCATAACGAGATTATTTTTTAATAATGTGTCTCATGTAAGCCTTCTAACTTTTGGTTGCTAGAGTAGCCCTTTAGTGCAGTCCCTTTTGAGTTGTCTGCTTCACCTTATAGTAGAATCATCACCAGTATCCAAACATCTTTTATGGATTTAAAGATTATTTTAATTTAGGTCACACTTCTGGTCTTGCTTTGGTGCACTAATTCATCTGTGACTGTTGCTTCTGAAGAGCAGCCCGGCGTGTTACACTGATCATCAGCAGACAGGGGAAACGAAACATGACAGACACATTATACAGTTTCTGTGCATAATTTCCTTGTGGTCTGAAGTAATAAATAACATCGTCTTCTCTAACCATTTGAATAACTGCTTTCACACGGCGTTGAGTAAATGACACCATATTGGGAATGAACTATAGTCTCACTGCTTTTGATTGTAGAACTGTTCAAATAATTCATCTCAGAATGACCTAAGAAAAGAAACAATTAGTGGAAAAGCTCCGGGTACAGACGAATGACACCAGGTGAGAAAGCCTGAGAAAAGCAGTCAGGGACGCCTCATTGTAAGAGAGCTGAGGGCCATAATCCCCTGTTGACAGATACTGTGTTATCAGATGAGTCAAACCCCACACACGCTCCACTGTGGTGAGTTTAGGCTAGTGGCCTGATATCATCACGTCTAAGCCTGGCAGAGCGGCTTAGAAGCAGACTGTTGGACCTGCAATCTCCACACAATCTGGGTCCATCTTAACGCTGACAAATTACTCCATTAGTTAGACTAAGTGGGCTTTACTGGAGCTGGTCAGTCAAGTAAAGAAAGAAAGACAGCAGACAAAGGGTGGCTGGGCTATTTAAATAAAGTGTAATGTAAAGTGTTTAACATAAAGAGCTCCTCCAGACATGTTTTAAAATACCAGTCTTTTTGGTTTGACTATTTTTCTTTTCCCTCATTACAAAACACAACTATGCAAATGGTTTTCCAAGCTGTCTTCTACTTTGCTGAAAAGTTCATTCACAATGTGTGTGCTGTGCAATATAGGTTTGAAGTTGCCACATCATTTAATGGACCTCTAACATCTTCAAAAACTGTATTGTGAAAAGTATATTAGTAGCCTAGTACCTTCAGCAGAAGGATGTGAAAACAACCTTCTAGTTTCAAACTGAGAGCCAAACAATTGTCAAAACACATAATTGAGTGAAGCTAGGTTAGTGTCCTTGCTACTGCCCTTGATACACCTTGTTAAAATTGTAAGAACATAAGTTAAATCAGAAAATGTGTTCTGCAAAATAATTTGTGAATGACTTTTTATCAGGGTGTTAATTGTTTCCGTATTAAGGATATTTTTTTATTATGGTTGTAGGTTTATCTGTTGTAGCCTGTGACAGGAAACATCCTATCCAGCAGGTGGCAGTGTTGTCTAACGGATATAATCCGGGTAACCAAACCTTTGTAGTGCTGCTGCTTTTATGAAAAAAAAGGTTTCCTCCACCTCACCATGGATATTGTAAGGAGAATTACAAGTCCTCATGATGAATTCATGTTTTGTAAGCTCGTTGTTTTTGTTGACCAAAAACTGGAAAAGAATGTGCTCTCTTGGTCAGGGGCAATGTGACGCATTTTATGATTTTTCTTTGATTTTTGTGGTCATCATTCAAGTTTTTGCTTGTATGTTTAATCACCACACATAAATCTGGATATTTGTTGTCGCACACAGTTAACTGGTGAAGTTGGTACTGTATTCAATTATTTAAAGATGAAAACTTTGTTGCTGAAAAATGTTAGTTTTGCATAAATCAGGAAAAATGTGGGACTATGGATAATCACATCTGCTCAGACCACAATGCAAATAAACATCAAAACACACGTTTGAAGACTTTCAGATTGGGAAAACAAGTTTCAAAATGTGCAACTCTGCTAGTTTATTTAGACTATGGCACGAAACAAATATTCATCTGTAAGTGAAAGACATATTTCTTTATGAGGTGTTACACAACCACACAATAAATTGTCCTAGCTGCCTTAAAGGTGCTGTAAGCGGAATGGTTCTTTTAGCTAACTTCCTGTCAGTTACTGCAGTTAGCAGTCCCCTCGCTCGTCCCTACGTCACCACATTAATGCACTGTGGTCTTCAAGCAGCGAGTTATCTAGCATCATCTCAGATCCATAAGTGTGATAAAACATGATAAAAACCATCAAAACAGACATTGGGAAGGATTTTTACCTGCTCCGCCATTGTAGGCGCATAAACATTCACCCATCTGTTGCTCTGGCATGCACCGGCAGTGAGACCATGAGTGAGACGCGTGTCGGTTTATAGCGTTCTCTCTTGTGATTGGATAAAAATGTCGGGATCCTCCAATAAGTTTATTTGCCGATTACATGCAGAGCAGCTGACTGAGAGATCGACTTTATGAAATGTGCACATTGTGTAAGTGATCACTGTATGAATAAATAGCGATTTAACACTTATATAAACAGAAATAAACCGCTTACTTCACCTTTAAAACCCATTTCTATTTTATTCATTTCTATGTCACCTTCTGTAAGATGGGACAAATCGGTCCCGTGTCAAAGCCTCCCCACACTAGAATATATCAGACATAATAAAGATTCTATCCGTACAATGGTAGGCGGCACAACCTTTAGTGAACATGCAAAGTATAAATCATCCGAGGAGTTCTCAAAGTTGTAGTTCGCCTGATCTCCCTTCTTCCTGGAGTTGTTTTTCCCGTTTGGTGCCCTGTGGCACTTTAGTGTGGTCGCTCCAGAGAGGCGTACATTTGGCTCTTCAAGGCTCTCTCAGAACCAAATAGCACTTTATGCCCTGGCATGCTCAGACTGGGGGGCTTCAGGCGTGTACTGTGGTGATTCTGTCTCCATGTGTCTAAGAGGGGGGGTCATGGGATTTGGCTGCACCCTGCCTATTTTGCAGTGCCATATCGACTATATCGTAAGGCAAGCAGCGCTGTAAATAGAAGATCCTCCACTATTAGATCATAAAAGGCATTCCCCCGCCTGCACGCCCTGACATTGGCAGGTTGGAAGTCTTATCAGGACGGTCACGCTCTCCTGGAGGTGATGTCAGGTGGCAGAGGTTGACTGGAGCTTCCGCAAACACAAAGAGGCAGCAGACAGATTGTTCTTGAGAGGCCTGTGAGAGAAGCAGCTGATGCTTAGCTTTGAAGTGACTTTTAGGGGGTTTGTGTGTCAAGTGTTACCTCATGGCCGTGAGGAGAAAATGCCAGCACTTCCTCACAGTTGTTACTGTGCTGGCATCGCTCTCAGTAAGAATTATTACCCTGATGATGAATGCCTTGAGACTTAGTCATGACATTTCACCGTCTGATATTTGCATATAAGAGCTTTGCAAAAAGTTACACTACAGGTTAGGTTAACTGGGTGGTTATGCAATGACTTTGGTATTCTCTTGCTCCGAAGAAACACACAGAAAGTGGCATCAGATGACATTCTTTTTAGCTCGTATTATAAGTCTTCATGCTAAGCTATGCTAGCCACCTGCTAGCTTTGGCTTCATATTTTGTGACACTAGAGTGGCATCTATTTTCAGATATAACTCTCAGCAACAAAATGAGGCATTAATGAAGCATTTTCCCAAACCTTTCCTTTAAAGGGCATTTATTATGCAAAATGCACTTTTTCATGGTTGTCCCAAGTCAGATTTCTGTCCCCTTATGACATCATAAGGGGAGCAGTCACACCCCCATTACCAATCTAACTATGCACTACCTGTGATAAGCACCCCCCGAGACAACCCCTGAATCCCCTGAAACTAGCAGGTAACTAACAGTTAGATTCAGGGCCAATCAGAGCAGACTGGGATTTTTGGAAGGCGGGGCTTTAAGAGACATGCTCTAAAATGGAGCATTTAAGACAGAGGCTGAAAAGAGGAGATCCAGCAATGGCACTGTGAGAAATGTAAAGTTTTTTTTTACACTACACCATGAAAACAGTTGGTAGTAAAAAAAAACAAATAACAATTCTGAACCTGAAAATGAGCATAATATGTGACCTTTAAGTCTTAGGTCGTATCTGTGAAGCTGCTCATCAATATGTTGGATCCCTCTGCCACACTGTACGATTGCTTGTTGTCCTTTTCCACAGCCTCATTGCTGTGCTCATCTGTTGGTTCTCAGGTCAGAACCCACGGTCCCCTGAGGCCCACATTTGGCCCTGTTAGTCAAGTTCATGTTTGCTGGGCTCTTGCGGCTTTCTCTGACACTCTCTGCCTATGGCAAGGCCTCGCTAGCTTGGTCAGATGTGCTTATTTTGTTGAGGAGCCAATCACCAATTCATTCCCAAAGCCTCAAGAGGTTCAAAAGCCAAGTGCATAATTGCTCCTTAAATCAATCTGCAAATTTCGCGGTATCCGCGCTGCAAAAAAGTTGGCCTGGAAGCGTTTATTCACAAGGAACTGCTGTCTATGGTATGTATTTAGGGAAAATACAACAGCGTCCTGGAGAAAATTACATTTGAATCGGAGAAGATATTTTCAATTATGGGCCTGCGGTTCACGTCCATTTTACATTGAGCTTAGCGCAATTCATCCCATTTGTTCAGCCTTTATGGGTATCATTGTGTTTTTGTGGTTCTGATGGTGGGGCAGGCCACACAGCTAGAACTCTGCATCCCTCCCTTCCCCCCAACAATAGTTTGAGAACTTTTCCCTCAATCCCTCTTCATAATCTTCTGTCAGCTACTGCTGTGTGCGAGACAGAGAGACATGAGAGGCAGACAGTGCGGTCACAGCAGTGTCACTTAAGAAGAAGTAGACAGGTCTCATCTCCACCTTAATAACAGCTCCTCTCTCTCCACACACACAAGCATACACACACACACACACACACACACAC
This sequence comes from Ammodytes marinus, assembly GCF_949987685.1. NCBI lineage: Eukaryota > Metazoa > Chordata > Actinopteri > Uranoscopiformes > Ammodytidae > Ammodytes > Ammodytes marinus. Next base: position 14,378,309 of record NC_137224.1, on the reverse strand, counting down.
ACACACACACACAGAGACACACACACACACACACACACACACACACACACACACACACACACACACACACACACACACACACACACACACACACACACACACACACACTTTGATGGCTTTACGAGTCCTGTTTTAATGCACGCTGTCTTGCTCACTGCCTCTCTCTGTCTCTCTTATGACTTTTCACTCTATCTCCTTCTTCCTACTTCCCTCCCTCCTTCTGTCTTTCTCTCATTTGACTTCTCTGTCTCTCCACTCCTCCTCCTCCTCCTCTCCCCGCTGTATTTGCAGGCAGCTTTAGTGCCAGACACCCTGAGGCAGCGGTAGCGCCAGCGAGTCTTCCCACCTCTGTTTTTGTGGTGGGAGATGACATGTCGAAGCTTTGAAGGGCAGAGAGGGGAGGGAGGGAGGGAGAGGGGGAGGGAACGGGAAAGGGAGGGAGGGAGGGAGCACATCACTCGCTGAGGAGGAAAAAGCGAAGGGGACCCAGAGAGAATGTCATGTGGCCTGCAGTCCGCCCAGATATTCTCTCTCTCTCCTCTTCTCTCTCTGTTTCTTTTCTCGGGCTGTCTATGTGTGGGCAGGCTGGAATGGCGACAGGAAACAAACTCCCCCTCCCCCTCCTTCTCCTCCTCCTTCCTCTCTTCATCCTCTCCTGCCCTCCTTCAGCTCTTCACTCACTCAATCACTCACTCCTCACCATGTCTTCCCTACTCTCTTCCTCTTCCCCATCCCACCTTCCACCCCATGCCTCTTCCCCAGAGGTGCAATGTAACTAAGAACATTCACTCAAGTACTGTACTTCCAAGTATAAGTTTGAGTCACTGGTTCTTTACTTGAGTTCTACTTTTTACTCCACTCATTTATCTGAGGTTTTGAGTGAATAGATACTTTACCAAATCATATTTTTGCACGGAGAAGATATGAAGACGTTTAAAAAATATTGTATACCACCCAACAGTATATATAGGCCTACAAGCACACATGAAACATTAGTCGATAAATTGACCGTCAAAAATACATTTTCAAGTGACTATTTTGATATGTGCACCCAGTTTTTACAGCGTGAAGTTTTTTTCTTTCTATCTCTCTCTCTCTCTCTCTCTCTCTCTCTCTCTCTCTCTCTCTCTCTCTCTTTCTTTCTTTTCCTCTTTCCTCCCTCTTCTCTCTCTGGAACATGTCACCTCACAGGCGTGCCCGTGCATCATAACTCACTGGGTGTTGAGGTGTGCTGAGGTGTGCTGAGGTGTGTTGAGGTGTAAACTGGGAGTGAGTAGCAGACAAAACATGTTTGATTCGAGATCCTCCTGGGGCATAAATCACCCTCTCATCTGAGAAAGAAAGAGCGGCAGTACTTTTCCAAAAAATCCAGGTTCCATTAAGGTGCACACACGTTCAATATGGCGCAGAGACAAATGCCACTAAAATGAAGTCGTAAATGTCTCTCGAAACTACAACTAAAAATAGACGCACAGTCTAATAACAAAATAGCTGGGAATGTGGGCTGGTCTTTTCAGGTGTTTATATTTCCACTGGAATAATGCTGGGTCTGTGTACTAATTTGTGTATCAGAGCACAAGGGATTAAGAGCTGAGGCAGACAGGATGGGGCCCACACAGAGAAAATGATGAAACGTCCTCTCTCAGATGTGCTCCGGTGAACGTACGGGGTTATATAGTCTTGGCTTTGTTTGGGCTCACAGAGAAAAAACACTGGCGGTGATTTTCGCACAGTCAAGCAAATACAATGATGAAAGGAAGGCAGGAGAGGAGCCTCCACTGGGGTATTAAAAAAAAGAAAAGTTTCCACTGACTTTGATATGCTGCGTCTCTGATGGTACTTCAACCATATACCTACTTGTTCTCATGTGGCTGCCTCCTCACCTGTGTACTATCAAAGCCATGGCATATTGTAAAGCATCATCTGAAACAGAGAAAGGGGCTTTCTAAGGTGGGTAACTTTTCAAAGCAGAGACAGGACATAAACCATTCGGTACCCACTCGGAGACTAATGTATGTCATCCTAAAATTAGTGTGTGGGTTTGTTTGAGTCTTGCACTTCTACTTTCAGATCAACAAAGACAGCACAAGTTCAGGTGCAGACAAATAACCCCAAGGGAAGAAAAACAAAAACAGTAAGCTCCCTTTTCTGGCTCATGTGAGCTCACTGTTGAGTTTGTGTCACCGACCGTATGACTTAATATTTGCGTATTGCGTGTGTTTGTATGGACCGTAACACTGCAGGCCAGTTTGATATTGGGAGTCATTACCGGCGTCAGAAAGGGAAGAGATTACAGGTTACAGCAGCAATAACACACACTATTAGCAAGACAAGGTGTTATTATATGCCTCTGGTGTCAGGTGCAGATGTCAGAGCAACTAGTCTGTCATGCTTGCAATTGCAGGATCAGCAGGCTTTACAGCGTTAGAAGTGAGTGATGCAAACGCATTAACACAGAGGCAATGATATCAATCTTTTTTTCAGAAATGGAAAGTCATGTGATTCTCAGCTTTTGTATTTTGATGACTTGACACGTTGCTGATGTTTATGTTACATCTTCTGTGCAAAAGTACATCCGATTTGATACGACATGGCGTTTTCAAACCTCTGGTTGTGTAACTTGTCAGCACATTGCAACATCCCACTATTGTTTGGATAGAGTTGCATACTGCTGTTACAGTGCAGTTTTTTCTTTCACTTTCAGAAGTGAGATTTTCTTCCTTCCCTTTACAGTAAGTGTGTTAAAAGCATTATATGAAAACGTTCACTGCCACAAATGTGAATGAGCACATAAATTCTGCCTGCCCCCCAGCCACCCCCCCCCCCCCCCCCCAACCAATGTCTTTCTTGTTGCGTCTAAATTTTCCGTGCCTGGCCTCCCTACTGCTGAGAGTGCTGTTCCTCGAAGCCGCAGTGTATTTTGAAGCAAGGTCGGTAGAGAGCCAGAGGCTCCAAAATCAGGCACAAGACTCCCAGTGTTCCACTGTATGGCTTGCTCTTGGCACCAGCTCCTGACCAGAGAGGTCTAGCTAGCCACAGCCACTGTGTGTGTGTCCATGTGTGTGTGTGTGTGTGTGTGTGTGTGTGTGTGTGTGTGTGTGTGTGTGTGTGTGTGTGAGTGTGTTAACATATATAGCCATCCCCCTTCTCAGCTTCTAAGCCTATATTGAAATAGCTTTGGTTGACTCATTTATGGGCTCTCCCACATATACAGTAAACTATACCTAGGTGTGAGTCAGAGAAGCTCAAGCACAGTTCCTGTTGGAAGAATGTTAAGTTTTTGTTTTAACCCCTAATCCCTCCACCTCTTGAACACCAACCAGGTCTCACGGCATTTCGTCCTATAGTACACAACATTTAATCACACAGACTCCCCGATAGAGAAGTCTACATGAAGCTGAAGTGGAGGAGGGCCCAGATGTACTGGGTCTCTCTGACAAATCTGAGCACACAAGCGATTCAGGGGAGCTCCCCTAAATTGGTTCCATACCTTGGCTGACAGTGGTGAGGTCATCCCCCAAAGAAAAGGAGCCGTAAACTGGTGATTCTGAAAATGCTCAAATTTCATAATTTCCATGCTGCTGTCATTATGGACCATCATACCAAACGTCAAGTATTTACAGGGGGATAGTGCAGACAGTAACCTGTTCTGAAAGATGGACCTACAGCGTTTAGTTTCAAACAAGAAGTACAACAGCAAAAAGGGGGTGTGTGGGCGTGGTGGACCACACATCAGAACCTCACACTCGATTAACACATATGGATCTGACATTAATCCTGAAGGCCCCTCTAAGTATGTCAATGGAAAGCCATCCATCTGTCTTCATCCTCAGATGGAATATCCACCCGGGGTCTGGAAGTCTAGGACGCAACACGCAAAACCACAGCGAATATAAATAAATGGCTGTATTTCTCTTTCTCTCTCCTGCTTTTGTCTGGTCAGGACACTCCGTGGAGAGCCTGCCAAGTTGAGCATCTACATTTGGGTTTGGCTGTTCCCCTCTCCCGACAGCTCAGCTCGGGCCAAACCACAGGAAAAGGAAGCGAGAGGTCCTCTCTGAAGGGCTTATAAAATATTGTCACGGGTGAAAATGAACGTTTTGAATGGCAAACATTCCCTCCGCAACATACAAAAGGCCTTTGAAGGCAGAATAGGGGAAGCTCTGTTGTAGTCGTTTTTTGCTACCTTTGCTGCCAATACACTCGTGTTTTGCTATTTCTCACAGTCCATTTGAGTTTCTAGTAAGTACTTTGTGTTTTCTGGCAGAGATATTGTCCATGATATGGTGTAATAAGCTCTGAGAATGGCACTTTAACTGTTTATTGGCACTGCCGAGGCATACTTATGGCTTAGAATAACCTGGAAACACCATCTAACATAAATGTTGTCAGTGATATCACTGCATATGGAGCATATTCCTAAAAGTCAGTTCGTTCAGATCAGCCATCAATGTCTTGGAAATGTACATGAACTACTGACTCGAAATATGTTTATATCATTTTCTCAACCAAAGATTCCAGTTACCTACTATTTTAACTACCACAGTTTAACTCAATATATGTCAAGTGGGATTGGAACCACTTTTGAGCAAGACATCCAAAGCAAACTCCTCCAGTGGAGTTGCTCAGTTGCTAAAAGATCAGTATGTGGGGTTTCCCTGTCCATGCTCGGCCGAGATTTAAAAGATCAGGAAACCGCTGATCTAAATTTTAAAATGGAATAGATTTTATTTTAAAAAACAAATGTGAATCGCCAATCAACACCACTGTCATGTCTGTATCATGTAGCTATAGTTCCAGTAGCTGGTTATCCAGTCGCCAGAGCCAGGCTGACCTTTTCCCACTATTTTTCTCAACAGTCTTTGTGCTAAGATCAGCTAGCTAACCAGCTGTTAGCTGTAGCATAATATTTTTCGTGAAAAATGAAAATGGTAGGCTATTAACTTCTCTTCTAACTCTCAGCAAGAAAGCTAATTAGCGTATTTCCCAAAATGTACCAAAACTATTAGTTAATATTACTGTTATGGTTGTAAACTCTGTATTAGCTGCACTTAGAACTCTATTTACAAACCACACCAAGTAGTAGCCTATTGCAAACCATCAGCACTGTCTGAATCTCCATTTTACACATTTTAAAACAGTTGGAAGCCACTTCGGTTTTTACTAGTCAGTAATCCGAACCCTAAAATCATCTCCACAACTGCAAATGGCTGCTTTACAACTAAACCAATGTACAGTATTACCTGCAGTGTCAACGCTTAGCTGTGAAATTGATCTGATATGTGGTGGTATTCCATTTCAATGTTTTTCCATCTCTCCTCTGCGGATTTTCACCCTCCCAACAAGCCCATATATAATAAACACCAATGTCGGAACTACTTACAGTCAAACAGTAAAGCAAACTGAAGGCCTCCTACACACATGATGCAAACCAAACAAAACATGCACCACACACATCCTCCCACCCACTGTCTCTCTCTTTGACAGTGTCTGTGACAGAATATAGTTGTGCAGTTTGTTTGCATGAATGCGCGTAATGCGACCTGCATTTATGTCCTTGTGGGCACAAGAACTCATAGTCCCATGCCTACACATGTGTACATATGTAGACGCGTAGGTGGCTTAATGCACGGTGTATGTGTACGCCTTTTATATACTATCTATGGTGTATGCATGAGGTGTGTGTGTGTGTGTGTGTGTGTGTGTGTGTGTGTGTGTGTGTGTGTGCGCCAATGTGATGTGTGTGGAGGGCCATCTGGTCACCCTTGCCATGCCGTGGTCCCTGTGAAGTGCTGTCAGCGTGGCCGTTGTGGTCTCCCATGGCGACTGAAGGCTTGCTGCACAGCACTTCCAGCCCAGGCAGCCGACCTCAGAAAAGGAAATTTGGGTCGCTCAAATGGAGGGGTTGCTCCCGAGCTATTTACAGAGCCATCTACCGGTCCAGCGCCACCCACGATATTCCATATGAGAACCAGTGTGTGTGTGGTGCCTGTGGTGTGTGTGTGAGTGTTGGAGGGGGGGGGGGGGGGGGGGGGATTGTGTGTGCAAGTGAATGCAAGTGCTTTATTGAGGAAATGCATACACATATTTATGTCCTCAGGCACATGTGCAATGTGTCCTGGCAGACACATGCACACATGTACTGTATTTAATGTTTTATTAAAACCCATTATATCCTTATGTCGTCTCAATCCACTTCACACCTTGATAATGACCTGCTACAAATCAAATAATTAGCATTACACCTCAACATGCAATGCCTCACTTGTCATAGATGAATCACTTCTTTTTTCACGTATACTTCTGCTCAGTAAGAACACACAAACTGTACATTCCTGAAATCCCCATATCATAAATCACTGTCAGATTTATGGATATTGTATCTAAAGACTGCACCCCGGAGCCAAGATCCTAGCCGATTCCTTCTCTAACCTAGCCTGTATAAACATTTGGGGGCGTCATGGTTGCTGATCATGGAAATACGATGAGGATATGGAGTAGAGCTGGAGCCTCGGATTAATGTGAAACCTGCCTGTAGGAAACTTTGGTTCAAGTGAGATCATGGGCATTTCTCGTCTGATGCCCATCAATTGGGTTTAGTGGTTTTCTGGTTTTGACTTGGGGAATAATGCTGAAACAGGACCGAGGATCCGTTTTTGCCAAGACACTGAGGATTCGGCTGTATATTCACAGTATTTCTGCGACAAACCACATCATCACACTTGCTGAAGACAAAATAGTGACTCATTGTATCCAAAAATTGGGAAAAAACAGCTGTTTATAGCCATATCACAACTGTGGCAGGGTATGTTTCATGTGATGCAGGAAATGAAAACCTTTGCCCACGTGCTCTTGATGTACCTAAGAAGAGAGGTAAGCAAGTAAACAATCTCTTAAACACCTACAGGGCTGAGGACTGCCCACTGCCACCCAAGGGGAGACCTCCAGCATTTCTCAAAGTCTATTCTACGTTGTGAATATTAGGTTAAGGTTATTTTAGGCCGACCTGCTCCAGAAGCTAAATTACAGTGCAAGAAAGGGGTTTGAAAAAACCAAGTGGGCTGTCTACCATGTAATTTTCCTGTTTCTCTTTCAAAGGATGAGGTATTCCTCGAGGAAGCCCTGTTAAATTTACAAGCCATGACCCCACATCGGCAGTAGAGGAGGCTCCTCTGACAGGGAAGAACCAGAAGAATGGATGGAGCTCCTGTCTATAGCACTTGATGGAGCTGTGTCGCTGCTTTTCCTAAAGTATTGTGGGTCTGTTTGCAGGTATTCAGAAGTTAAGGTTGGCTCTGCATTAAAAAGAACGCAGTAAATCATTTACCTTTGGGCCATCTGTCACCCAGGCTAGTGTATACCAAATGTGGCTGGCATAGGATTTCTGAAGACCCTCTGGCTGATCTAAAGAAAAACCTCACCCTGAATAAAGGTCTTTCCTGCCTGAACAAGAGAGCAGCCTTGAGAAGAATGAAGATGATCACTGCTTACTCCTTCCAGTGTTCCCCCCAGACGTCTCAACCATAATTATGCCAGTCTGGGAGAATTACAGATACCCAGGCATTACTTTTAATACACACCGAGAAACACACAGACGTACCTCTTCTTCATCAAAAGGTATACCCCCTTGCTTTCTCATGCTTTCAAGTTTTGTAAGCTGTTCAGACAACCATTTAGATTTGCCACTTTGATCTTGGCTAAGAGTGCTATAATCATGCGTTGAACATCTCACGCTAAATTGCAACCAGGGAATTTGTGAAACGAGAACAGCAGAGTGTTGACACATAGTGCTGTTTATTCACATTTATACATCGTCGATACCTCCTCCTCCTCCTAGAGTCTTCTGGAGCATCCTCATCTACCAGCGGTATATATTCCTCCTCTGAGTTTCCAAGGGGCCCCTGCAGTGTAGGGAGGGGGGGGTGGGGGGGGGGGGGGGGTGTGCTCTGCAGTGCGGCTTGCTGGTTAATTATGGGTCGCGAGCTGCAGCTCGGCTGGCCTGGGCGGGTGTTGGAGCCAGTGGGTCTGGCACAGGGAGGTCTGGCCACAGACCCCGGCGGTGACGGCATGAAGTCTGGGACGAGTCAGAACACCAGCCCGGGGTTTGGAGAATTCCTTGCATTCCCTCCTCCCATAGCTGCCTGCCTGTGTGTGTGTGTATGGAAAGCGAGGAAAGGAAGTGAGCGAAGGATGCAATGTGTGTGCCTGTTCAATAAGGACATTTAGCGTAGCATTTGTGCATGTTTTACACACTGGCAGTATGGATGGTGCTTCCCAGTTCAAAATCAAAGGCAGCATCAATGCAGAATCCATCCTGCAACCGCTTTCTGTCTGAGCTGAGAGTGACAAGGACAGACAAAATCGCTATTACTGAATCGACTGATTCCCTTGGCACGCCTATATAGTCACTCCTGAATGAGTTTGACATCCATAACTACTCTAATATCTTGAACAGTTGTTTAAAGCAGAGCAGGGTTCAGTTTCATATGTTTTCCCAGTTGAGGAGCATCTCTTTCCTGAAGGCACAAGCCAGAAAAGTTGTGTAAAATATGTGATTCGCTACCATTATACAATATAAAAAAAGACTTTATCGGGGCAAGAATGATTCTCTGAACCCAGAACTGTACTTAATGAGGGAACTTTCAAAACAGAGAAGCACCCATGTGCCTTGACACTCACCTTCATATAGTTTCATAATCACCATGTTTTTTAAGTTTCTCCCCTCTAGGGAACTTTGCTTTAATATGACATGACAGATCGGCAGCAGGACAACACATGTCGCGTATAAGAGGCAGAAAAAATATCATCACATTGCTTCATTTATGCAAGCGCTAGCCTAAGTCTTCATCAACTTCAAGTATTTAACACTAAACAAACATTTTGTTTTAAATATTCCTTTGCAACAATATGTTTAAAATGTAACTGACATGATACATGCGATGCAACATAGCTGCTTAACACTGTGACACTGAAATATTTGTTAGGGGAGAGTGGCCTAAGTTGTGCCACTTTTTACTCAAAGTTATTTTAAAGTGAGGCCTTGACAGTTATGTTTCCAACTCAAATATGTACATATATTTCAGGATGTTGTGCATCCCTGGCAATAAAAACGTTGGATCTGGAATAAACTGTTTAAGAAATATAGCTTTCGGAAAGAAAGTTGTCTTGTGGCACAACTTGCCCCTGGTGTGGTGTAAGTTGTGCCACAAGAGAGAATACCATGGGGTAAATTGTGCCATTGATATATATATCTCATAAACTGTAATGCAAGACAATTCCAAGGCCTAGCAGATCTAGGTGGTTTTGCCTGCAAAGCTAACAATGACAAAGTCACCATTATCATCTTTCTGGCTATCTGAACTCTCATCAGTGGTGTCGTTAAGTGGAATGGAGAATTCAGTCTCTTCTGAGCTACTGTAGACAATCACTTTCTTTTTGGTGACCAGCGTATACAGCCATGCCACTGGCACAACTCTCAGAAATGTACTTTGCACTAGTTACTCTGTGCTTGTGACTGCCACCTGACAAATGTGATTCCCCCTCCATTTCTGCCTTTAAATCAAGGCTCAAAACCCATCTGTGCACCCTGGTTTTTCCTCCCCATTAACTATCTTACCTCTGCACTACTATCTTTGTTTATATTTGTGGATGTATGGGCTTTATGTCTTTTATTTTTGTTATTGTTATTTTACCTTCATTGTTTACCTACTGAATGCACTATGTACAGCACTTTGGACGGTGCAAACTGTCATAAATGTGCTTTTATAAATACATTTTACTTACTTACTTACTTACTTACTTATAACTCACCTAGGCCCTTTGGCACAAATCACCCCAACCCCAGAATTTTGGATAATAGGCATGATGCAGCAGTTTTGGGCTGACATCGTGCTAACTGTATAGACTCAAAGTGTAGCATACTAAAGCACTAAAACATGTGTCAAATGTTTTCAAACTTGTCTATAATTGTTCGGACACAATAATCAAAAAACCTTGATCATGGAAATTTTTACTTTGAAAGGCAAAGCTTAGATTAAATGTGCTTTAATCTTATTCCTTGTGTCTCCCTTCTTAACAGGATGAGTCAAATGGATGGCTCTTCTTAAATATGTGGTCACATTTTCAATTTCTTCCACGGTTTTCTAGAAACAAGGGGTGGCACAACTTCCCCACCGGCACAACTTAGGCCACTCTCCCCTATATTGTTTGAATTCAAACTCCAGTAGCACATCATTTTACAGTTTTGTCTAACAATTTCATTTATAATTTCAATGAAAGTTTCATGGGAAAAAAAGGGAGGGGGCGGAGAAGCACAAAGCCCAGTGTGTACACAGAATGCTGAAATCGCTGAGATGAGAGGAAGAGCTTCTCAAAAATCTACATGGTTTTTTGTGCTGTGATTCGTGTCAGGTTGCTCTGTAGGTGTCATTAATGAGAAATTAAGACCAGAAAAGTAGTATTATAGGAGATCTTTAAATAAAGGAAAATGAAATGTATGTGGTTTGAATTTGAATAGTTGTGTTTTGCTGTGATGGACATGATTTAATAAGAGATACATTTGGCCTAATAGGTTGCCAACTTAGTTTTGTAATTAATACATTTGACTGGCTGACTTATATTAGGCCGTTATATGACAAAGCTAGTATTATATTTACATGAGTCTGGGTTCATCAATCTCAGTGTAAGATAAGTGATGAGGTCTAGTCTCATGCCTGGTAAGAGGCGACTCTCAGTGAGGTTTTCAAAGCATTTTTAAAGCATTTATTGTGCGTGCTCTAGAGGAGACACAGACACAGACATAGACAGGTGAGTGGGCCGCAAAGACAACGAGGAAGTCTCGGCGCACGCTGAAAACACTGATCAAAGCAGGCCTCACGTCAACAGGCAGCAGTGTGTACATAGCTCAGGCAATTCTTTACATTTGAGAAGTTTTTTTTAAACTCTGCCACGCCAGCTCACCTGCGTTTTGTGATAAAGGGGCTGTGTGCCAAACATGCTACATACCAGTGTCAACATATTGACACGCAGTAACCTTTCTCGTTCTGCTGTGGAAGTTTCACAACTGTAAAACAGGAGGCCTTATTTTTAGCTCTCTTGATGTTGAAAAAAAAAAACTTAACTAGAGAGCAACTTCCTCGAATTTGTCTTCATATATCATAATCAAATCTCTGCAGCTTCCACCAAAAAGGTAAAGAGTTAGTTTGCTCAAAAATAGCTCCAAAGTGGGGGAGAGGGCCACCAAAAAAAGACCTATTTCTCTCTCCCCGCACAACCTTTATTTTGACAAGGCTGGGAGAATAGGGTATTTATATATGGGGCTGTGTGCTGTGGTTTGTCCACAATTACAGAGTGGCAGTGCTTAGACTGGGAGGCGTGCTGGAGGTTTATGGAGGGGGACATGAGGGGACCAGCCCTCCTGAGCCTCTTCAAATCTGACGTATGGACTCCCAAACCACACATTCAGACAGAAACTTCTACCAAAAAACAGTCAAGCACATACAAATGTGGAGACAAACAAACAAACAAACTCCCGCAGTCATTGTACGACCCCCCCCTGAAAAAACATTAGAGTGAAAATCTATTCTATAGCGTTTAAAAGTATGGGCGGAATTTTTTTTCCGGGCTGAGCCAAACCTCCGTAGCCCTTAACCTTTACATTGCAATGAGGCTCAGTTTCAGTGTTTAGAAGGTGGTGGTCAGTAATGTTTTGAGTGGTTCTGGCGTGGGCTGGAGCCTCTCTTTGTAGATCTTGCTGTATTATGGTTGCGATATAAACAAGGATTTTCTACCGAACGTCTTGCACAACCGCTGGAAGCCACGTAGAGGAGGAGAACAGTGGGAGTTTGTGTTTGTTTCGTGGATGCTGTGTTGAATCTGGCGTCGGCCTCTGCAAGGGTGAGCAGGGGGGGAAGGGGAGACAGAGGGGGGAGAGCGGGGTTTGCGGTACTGTCGGGGAGCCTGGAAGTCAGTCAGGGCGGTGGCTGAACCACCTTCCCTCCACAAAGCCAACATCCACCCCACTCCCCAAACACACACACACACCCACACACACACACACACACACACACACACACACACACACACACACACACACACACACACACACACACACACACACACACACACGTACGTGTGAACACATGTTGTCACAGAAGCACATACAAGCACATATGAGCACAAACTCACAGGCTAAGCTCCTCTGTACAGTGGAGTGAGGAAGATGGCGTGCCAGGCAGGCAACAGGAAATACTAGACGGCCTTGTTTACAATAGAGCATGTGATGCAGCAGCTACACACACACAGCAGAAAGACTGGAGCCATAAGAGAGTAGATTTAATTAAACACCTCTTTAACAGGCGGCAGCAAACCAAATAGGTAGCTCTTTTGATGAGGTTATAGACTTTTCTTTTTCATTCCCCCCCCCCCCCAACCACTGAACTTTATAATTCTTCAAACTTGCTCATGCCTGTCTATATGTCAAGCCTGGCTTTGAAATGTAATATAGCTCCAGGCGTGTGAACGTTCTCAACAACAAGCTGTGAGCTTGTTGTGACTCTGCACCAGAATGACAGATACCCGCAAATGGGAAACAAACGTAGGGCTGGTGTTGATAGATATACCCGGCACTGTTTTCAATGTACTGACATACAGTTTCGTAGTTTGGCACAGTGGGCGCTCGCTGTACGTGTCAGCTATGGTCTATGTGGTGAGAGCAGCTTCATCCTGTTGGTTTTTAATAATACCGACCTGATCATCTGAATCTCCTTTTTCTTGCTTCCAGGCTTGTTCTTGTTTCCTCCTACGCCTGGATTTTTCACCATGGCGCCAAAACAAACAGTTCAAATCAAATGTAGCTTTTCGATCACAAAACCTTGCATTTTTCTACCCACATTAAAGGATATGATGGTCTCTGAGCTGAGACAACAAAGCATTAAGGTGTGCAGAATGCTTTGTGGGTTTGTTTGCATTTGCGGTTGGTGATCTTAGGGAGCACTGTGATGTACACAGTGTGGTTTCAAGCCTAACTGAGAATAAATGGGGAGAATTTGGTGATGTCACTGATATGGTGAAATGTGAAGATGCCACTGGCGCAGCCTGTGACTGACTTACTGTAACGCAAGCTGACTGTAACCATACCCACACGTCTGGCTAAGTGTTTTCAAGGAATTATTATTGTTGGATCAGTTTTCGCCCTTTGCAGGATTCGAACTTGGTCTCAATGTTATGGCCCATCAAGTCACTACAGTAGATTATTCATGCTATAATACAGCATCACATTTATATTACATTGTTTTTGATCTGGGACACCGTAATTCATTGTATTTACATATTTATGTGTGGTGAATATAAGATTGGTATTCTAATCACAAAAATTCCCTTTTGCAAGTAAAATTGAATTTAGGTAGTATACCTTGTATTTAGGTAAGTATATTAGCATCTAAATGTGGTATATATGAATCTACTGTATATTGGATTGTACTTAATTTTTCTTATCATTATGAAACATTTAAAGTTTAAGTTTTAAAGTACCTCAAAATTGTGCAGCACTTTTTTTTACTGCTGATCAGAATATTTCACAACCCATATCAGCAACTTCATCAGCAGCAACTCCTGTGGTTGTGCATGTTACCACCTCGCTGCCTTGTCACCGGAGACATATTTAGGGCATTTGTATTTTCCCTGGTTCTTCCTCTTCTCTCAGCGCTCAGTGGCAGATCAAATAGGAGCTGCTCCCATCACCTGTCAGAGGAATGTGCCAACACTCCCATCCATCAGCAGCTCGACTAGAACAGGCAGAACTGCAGGGCGCTGTAGGCCCCAAAGAGCCCCCCGGGGCAGCAGCACCTTACCTGGCGTATTTGGCTGGGGCTGGGGCTGGGGCTGTGTTTGTGTTGTGTGTGTGTGTGTGTGTGTGTGTGTGTGTGTGTGTGTGTGTGTGTGTGTGTGTGTGTGTGTGTGTGTGTGTGAGTGTACCTGTTGTGCTGGAGTACGGATCCACACGCAGCTTTGCACTCACGCATGTTTACGAGGCATGGACGCAGGCAGTGGCTCCATCACGTGAGCCGACATGTCCTGCCCTGCTCTATGGCGGCCTGTGTGATGTCTGCGGTTTAGACAGGGCGTTCCAGCGCGTTCACCACCAACCTGGGAGAAAGAGAGGGATTTGGCATGTGTCAACAGGCATACCTGTAACCTGGGAGATGTGCCCTGCAGGCACCTAGTGATTTTCTCATGATTGTGATGGCCAGACGTAGACGACAGGGCTTGCAAAAGTAGACTCCTCAGCAGGACTGAGGTGGCTTAGCGTGGCGTCAGACACACACACCACTGCATTCCATTGGGATGCTCTTTATGCAAAGGGAGGGGTGTTACACTAAGTGTGTGTGTGTGTGTGTGTGTGTGTGTGTTTGCGCGCTCATACGCCTGTTTATGTCTATCTCAATTACTGTTTGTGCTTGTGGCCAGCGAGGGCCAGTGTCATGGTGGTGCTCAGGGAACAGCACACAGGTCCAGCCCTGAGAAGCTAAAGGAACTTGAGTAGACGTTAGGGGACTAACGTAGTCTAGGGGGCTTAGGCCTGGCCCGACACAAACACTTACCTACTGTGTCTGCTGTCTCCGTCACTGTGTACTGGAAAACAAGAGCTTTGGTGGAGACACAGGATCCAAGGGGTACCTCTGGGCTCCTACCCAGGCCCAGGCTTTTTGTTCCATATCTCGTGTTTGTTTTTGGTTTTGGTCATGTTGAAACGATACTGTATCACTCATAATATTCCTCTTGTGTGTTTTTTCTCTCTCCCACGTCATCTCCCTGTCTTTTTTCCTCTGAAGTGGTTCCCAAACCCCAAGCAGCAGCAACAAGGTGGCCATAAATACCAGGCCAAGGTGTTTGAGGGGGGGGTTAATCTTTCTATGTCAGTTTGGAGACAAAAGAATAAAAGACGAGTGTAGCGTGTGGGAATACGGGGGGTCTTTGAGGGACGGCAGGCATTGCATGACAAACAAAAGAAAATGATTGCCATCAGCTGTCACGAGCCACAAGATGAAACGCTTGCCCGACACAGATGAAGAAGGGTAACTCCTGCTGTTGAATTGCCAGTGCCGGAACACATAGAGACTGTGCCGTCTGTTTGATCTTAGTTGTCTCTGTTGCCTTTGTGAGCTACAGTGACAACAGAGAGGCGCTATCACACGTTCTTTGGGGTGCTTGTCTGTGCATGCGAGGATGAGGACATGTGTACATATTTGCATTTGTAGGCATACACACCTAATCCATATATATATATGGCTATATGTGTTGCTTGTATATCCGGTTGATAAGCCATATGGTAACACGTAGATTCACCTGCCCATTTGTCTCGTGATTGCAGTCATTATGCTGTAACTGGCCCACTCTTATCATCGATATACATTAGCGCTGCATTTGTTGTCCTAACATACTGGCTTAGTCAGGCCTAACTGAGGCAAGCTGATATGATAATTAAGATAAGCGGGTTGTAGACCCCGAGGTGAGTCCTCCTGGTGGAGTTGTGTAATAGTAATAGCAGGGTTCCTCCACGACCAGGCATCGCGGAGCAGGGAAATCTCTAATTGCCCCAATTATCAAGGGAAAGCTGCATTCCAGCCAGGGATCCGCTGAGTGTTATGACATTACCTGTGCCATTACCTGCTCATTAGATAACGACAGTACAAACAGCAGGAGCTCAATTTCCGCCCAGTCCTAAGCATGACCAAGAATAAGGTAGAATTGTATTTGTATGGGTTTGTTTAGAAATTAAAGGTTGGGTCAGCGATTCTGGAGAATGCTTGTTGTCAAAAATCATGTGAATATTCCTCACGATTCGCTACCTGTCTGTACTGTGTCTGCGCTGAAAAGAAATCCAGTGTTAATACACCACCTAGGCTCTGTAAACCGGCATGTTGCCAGCTACAGTGGGCCCATTGTGTTGTTTACATACCTTTGTTTACATACCAGTTTACAGAACCTAGGCTGTGTATTAACACTTGATTTTTTTTCAGGGCACACACAGTACGGACAGGTAGCGGATCATGAGGAGATATTCACTGATTTTGAAAACAAGCACTCTCCAGAATCGCTGATTCCCCCTTTTAAAATGATAACTCTTTTTTAATCGAGAAGATAAGTCACAACCTTGGACAAACAGGGATTAAGGCTCTCGAGTGTCCACACGGGGCGACACAATTCTGGGTGTGGTGATTTTTTGGTTTGTTCTACTTCCAACGACATCGCCGCCACTGGCAGAGAACAGGGAGCCACACATAGTCAAATATTCACCTCAGATCAACCCTACTTATTACTTTCACGGAGTGCTCAAGGCGAGGTTCCAGTTGGAGTTGAGCTCTTTTGTAGTGCTGCCAGCTTGTTATTCTAGATCAATCGAATCAACTGCTTTCTACCTTTTGGGCTCAAAGCAAATCAAACATGTGATTTGTGCTGTGTGGTTATAAGAATCAAGAGATGTGGCATGATGTGTGTATGTGGATTATGCTCCCTCTCGCACACACATGAACACCAACAATAACACAAACACATCCACTGCACACACCCTCATAGCGTACATCAAGGCCAAGTGTTCAAGGCTAATGTCGTGGCTAAGCCTCTGCCATCCCGTGTCAAGAGGTTTGGATTAGTCACACTCTGAGGTGTCCTGTGTGCATTATTTATCAGCAGGCTTGCTTGTCAGTGGGGGGGGGGGGGTAGTGACAAGTTGTCACTACCCCCCCCCCCCCCCACACACACACACACACACACACACACACACACACTCACACACACACACACACACACACACACACACACGCACACACACACACACACACACACACACACACACTATCCCCCGCTGTATCTTGTCAGCTAAGATCTAAAACCCTGGCAGGAGGAAGATGCGAACATTAATTAAGGAAATGGAGACAAAATGCAGTCATACCGCACTGACACCCACTAAATACAACCCCTGCCATGCACTCCTCTGCCTATCAATTTATAATCATCATAGTGAATGAGCAATATGTTAAGTTAAAATATATCAAAGGTGATGAAGCAGTCATTCAGACAGACAGAGGTGGAGTGCTTGTAAAGTGTTATTAATCACTGTGTCAACGTGAGAGAGCGGTGACAAGGCATCAGCGGGAGGCAGTGGGGAGACACGCTCTCTTGTGCTCAAGAAGTTACAAAGTAGCGCTAAGGCCAGAGGTCTTAGAGGAACTAATGGACGGAGGTGAAGGGGTTTCAGAGTTGTCATGAATTATTGAATATGATCAGGTTTCCCATGCTCTTGTTTACCTACAAATGCCCCGCATGGCTCATATAGGAGCAGGACCCTGGTTCCTCTTGCACAGTGGAAAGAAAACCAACACCTGTAATCCCTACAAGGTGTTCAAGAGCGGTAGATCAGCCAGAGCGTGTTTTGGGTTGTGGGTTCACGTGCAAAGGCATGTGTGTATGTGGGCCTGTAGTTCAATGGCGCAGTAGCGAATCATGAGGGGATACTTGATGATGTTGACAATAAGTGTTTTCCAGAATTTCTGACTGCACCTTTAATTTGTTTGTAATTGGTTTGCTTAAACCTGCAGTAACATAGCTTTTGTCCACATAGACTTGAAACACTTATATTACATTTTAAAGTTCCTATGGTGAAGTTAGAATTGCAACAACTTAAAAAAGAGAAAAAAAAGCCTTTTGTTTCTGGTGACCTGTAATTCGAGTATTCACTCTCCTCTTGGCTCTATTTTGCACCAACTGTCGAGAAAAACATATCTGGCCCTGAAGCAGCTAAATGCTTGACTACTTGTTCACAAGCTCTGACGTTTAGGGCTCGTGTTGTATGCATCATTAAAGAGCTCTGTAGAGAGCCGTAGAGTCAGGTGAAAATGTGCAATAAGTTCATTGCCTTTCTCTTGAAACATTGTCATTTGTACCCTTAGTTATTATAGAAAAATACTGATTCAAGTAGCTTCAGGAAAACAGTTTTCAGGAAAAAGTTTGGTCACAGCAGGTAGCATGGAAGTTTGGAAGGCATTTCTGTTGTTGATTATGTAATAGTATATGGTACACTACCAAGTGTCTTAATTCATATTAAAAAAATATTACTGCACGTGTTCATGTGCATGCTTATCTAAACGCATAGATGAGACATGGGGGGATTTATTGCCGTAGTCTTTGAATTATTCAACCACCTTCACCTACAGTATCGCACATCTCCAGGAGGTGTTATTGGCCCCCCACAGCTCCTGTTTCCTCCTCATCACTAATTACATCTACATTGTGGCAGCCTGCCCATCCTCCCTGCTGAACCACTAATGACCTGCTCTCTATTAGGATAATAGCAGAAGATGACAAACTAAAAGACCGAAACACTTTGTTCATGTCTCGCAAAACGACTCTCAGCTCTAACCTAATTGACTTGTCCACCCAGAGGTGAAGATTGCTATTGATACACATTCTATTATCCCTCTGTTTGAACTAACACCTTAACGTGTTGTACGACTTGTTTCATAAAATTACCTTTGATGGAGGACATTGTGGTTCAGTGACTGACTACAGTTAAGGACACACACTTGTTTGAATAATTACGTCTGAGGTTTGACGTACTTGACTTTACTTGGCCTTTCTCAACGCATTAGAAACGCAAATGCAAACTCCTCGCTGTCTTGCTGAGCCACTTTCAGATTCCTGTACTTGGGATGGATTTTCTTTGTTTAAGACAAGCTACACATCCGCTGTCTGCCATGCTTTTGGCATATACAATAAAAGAAGAAGAAAAAAACTACTCCGGCGAGGAAATTCTGAGCTGCTCCCATAGAGAAAGCACACTCAGAGCCGTAAATCACATTGTCAGACATTCAGAGTTGGTGTCCACTGCAGACTTTTCTGACTATGTCAAGCACTTGTCTTTGTGAGCTCATGGTTAAAGGGAAGCGAGAGGGGAGGGGGGGGGGGGTCTTGGCATACTCCTCCAGGGTGCAATGGAAAATCCCATCCCATCCTGTCCTATGTATTTCCCTGGCGGTGAGGTCATGATGTTGTCTGCCTAACCGCAGGCCTCGGGACTGAAGCCTGACGACTGACTGACTGACTGAGTGATGCTATTACCCCGGGTGATGTCACTGGGTGGCAGTGTTGAGCCAGAAAGCTGGAGTAAGGGAAGCAGTGAGAAGGGGGGAACTGAATTCTGCCTTCATGCACGCACACTGCAGTATGTCCATTACCATGTAAAACAAAAACAAAACAAACTAGCAAGAGATAGTAAAAAAAAGGTACAGAGTGAGTTTATGGCATATTTCTGATGTTCTGATTATCCATTGATCGTCACCCATCTGTCAATTTCAGGTGTAGAGGGCCATCAGCAGTCGGTATACATACAGGACGCCCAACCAACACACACCCCGACTTTTATCTGACTGAGTGGCCCCATTGTTCCTTAAGGGGACCTGCAAGTGACTGAGGGCATTGTGTGTTGCTGGCTGCTGGACCCGGGGACTTACCTGTCACCAGCTTTAGCCCAAAGGACAAGCCCCTGTCTCTACTTTGTTATAGCTGGTGACAGGAGGACAAGGGGGTACTTCCAAAGGGAACCTTGTTTCACTGGTCAGATGATGATGAAGTGACCTGCTCTGGATTCACAAGTGTGGATGGCAGCTGTCAGCGCTTGTTTGATGGGTGGCTGTCCTTCAGAAATGCCAGTGGATTGATGAATGTTAGAAAATCAAAGATGGCGCAAACCCTTTTCTGTAGGGGGAATACATATTATTTTTGGATGAAAAATACTTCTTAGGGATGGACTATCAAGTCAAGTAAAAGTTGATTTATATAGCACATTTAAAACAACCTCGGTTGACCAAAGTGCTGTGCAGGCTTAAAAACACAAAACAGCAACAAATATAAGCAACATGAAAAACACAAAAACACAAAATTGGAGCAGGATAAAACGTCAAAATGTCAAGCAGAGCTCGTATTAATTAAAAGCCAGTGCAAAGAGGCCATATCAGTTGCTAACTCACATCACATTGTAAGGTTGTTGTTTTTATTATAAAATGCTCAAAATGTGTTTTAGTAATTGTATAGACCTGACCCTTTGCACACTTTCTGTAAAGCTCTCCATCTCAGTCGTTCCTGTAGTGGGAGACATACCCAGCTCTCCTTAATGGCCCTTTGTTCAACCTGCAGGCTCACAGGTCAGGGGTTAACTGCACCTGAGGCCGATTC